>NW_026868526.1:61277-103777 GCF_020745735.1 Hemiscyllium ocellatum | reverse complement strand
CGCTGTGTGTGTGTTTATCCCTCCCTCGCTGTGTGCGTGTCCCTCCCTCGCTGTGTGTGTGCGTGTCCCTCCCTCGCTGTGTGCGCACCCCCTCCCTCGCTGTGTGTGTGTCCCCCTCCCTCGCTGTTTGCGCGCCCCCTTGCTGTGTGTGTGGGACCCCCTCCCTCGCTGTGTCTGTCCCTCCCTCGCTGTGTATCTGTGCGTGTCCCTCCCTCACTGTGTGTGTGCGTATCCGTCCCTCACTGTGTGTGTGTGTGTCCACCCCTTCCCTCGCTCTGTGTGTGTCCCGCTCCCTCACTGTGTGTGTGTGTGTGTGTGTGTGTGTGTGTGTGTGTCCCCCTCCCTCGCTGTTTGCGCGCCCCCTTGCTGTGTGTGTGTGTCTCCCTCCCTCGCTGTGTCTGTCCCTCCCTCGCTGTGTATCTGTGCGTGTCCCTCCCTCACTGTGTGTGTGTGCGTATCCGTCCCTCGCTGTGTGTCTGTGTGTATCCCCCTCGCTGTTTGTGTGTGTGTGTGTGCATGTCCTTCCCTCGCTGTGTGTCTGCGTGTATCCCCCTCGCTGTGTGTGTGTGCGTGTGTCCCCTCCCTCGCTGTGTGTGCGTGTCCCCCGCCTCGCTGTGTGTGCGCGTGTCCCCCCTCACTCGCTGTGTGTGCGTGTCCCCCCTCCCTCGCTATGTGTGCGTGTCCCCCCTGCCTCGCTGTGTGTGTGCGTGTCCCCCCTCCCTCACTTTGTGTGCGCGTGTCCCCCTCCCTCGCTGTGTGTGCGCGTGTCCCCTTCCCTCGCTCTGTGTGTGTGTCAACCTCCCTCGCTGTGTGTGCGTGTCCCCCCTCCATCGCTGTGTGTGCGTGTCCCCCTCCCTCGCTGTGTGTCCCCCTCCCTCGCTGTTCGTGACCCCCCCTCGCTGTGTGCATGAGTATCCCCCTCCTCGCTGTGTGTGTGCGCGTGTGTGTGTGTGTGTCCCCATCCCTCACTGTGTATGTGTGAGTGTGCCCCCTCCCTCGCTGTGTGTGCGTGTCCGTGTCCCTCCCTCGCTGTGTGTTTGTGTCCCACTCCCTCGCTGTGTGTGTGTGTGTGTGTGCGCGCCCCTTCCTCGCTGTGTGTGTGCGCGTGTGTCCCCCTCCCTCGCTGTGTGTGCGCGTCCCCCTCCCTCGCTGTGTGCTCGTCCCCCTCCCTCGCTGTGTGCGTGCGTGTCCCCCTCCCTTGCTGTGTGTGTGTTTATCCCTCCCTCGCTGTGTGTGTGCGTGTCCCTCCCTCGCTGTGAGTGTGCGTGTCCCTCCCTCGCTGTGTGCGCACCCCCTCCCTCGCTGTGTGTGTGTCCCCCTCCCTCGCTGTGCGCGTGTCCCCCTCCCTCGCTGTTTGTGCGCCCCCTCGCTGAGTGTGTGTCCCCCTCCCTCGCTGTGTCTGTCCCTCCCTCGCTGTGTATCTGTGCGTGTCCCTCCCTCACTGTGTGTGTGTGTGTGTGTGTGTGTGTGTCCGTCCCTCACTGTGTGTGTGTCCACCCCCTCCCTCGCTCTGTGTGTGTCCCGCTCCCTCACTGTGCGTGTGTGTGTGCGTGTCCCCCTCCCTCGCTGTGTGCGCGTCCCCCTCCCTCAATGTGTGTGTCCCCTCGCTGTGTGTGTCCCCCACCTTCGTGTGTGTGTCCCACCTCGCTGTGTGTGTCACCCCCTGCTGTGTGTGTGCGTGTCCCCCTCCCTCATTGTATGTGTGTTTGTCCCTCCCTCGCTGTGTGTGCGTGTCCCCCTCCCTCGCTGTGTGTGTGCGTGTCCCCCTCCCTCGCTGTGTGTGTGTTTATCCCTCCCTCGCTGTGTGCGTGTCCCTCCCTCGCTGTGTGCGTGTCCCTCCCTCGCTGTGTGCGCACCCCCTCCCTCGCTGTGTGCGTGTCCCCCTCCCTCGCTGTTTGCGCGCCCCCTTGCTGTGTGTGTGTGTCCCCCCCCTCGCTGTGTATCTGTGCGTGTCCCTCCCTCACTGTGTGTGTGTGCGTATCCGTCCCTCACTGTGTGTGTGTGTGTCCACCCCCTCCCTCGCTCTGTGTGTGTCCCGCTCCCTCACTGTGTGTGTGTGTGTGTGTGTGTGTGTGTGTCCCTCCCTCGCTGTGTGTGTGTCCCCCTCCCTCGCTGTGTGTGCGTGTCCCTCCCTCGCTGTGTGTGTGTCCCCCTCCCTCGCTGTGTGTGTGTCCCCCCCCTCGCTGTGTGTGTGTGTGTGTGTGTGTGTGTCCCTACCTCGCTGTGTGTGTCCCCCTACCTCGCTGTGTGTGTCCCCTTACCTCGCTGTGTGTGTCCCCCCTCGCTGTGTGTGTCCCCTTACCTCGCTGTGTGTGTCCCCCCTCGCTGTGTGTGCGTGTCCCCCTCCCTCATCTTGTGTGCGCGCATGTCCCTCCCTCACTGTGTGTGTGTGTGTGTGTGTGTGTGTGTGTGTGTGTGTGTGTCCCGCTCCCTCACTGTGCGTGTGTGTGTGCGCGTGTGTCCCCCTCCCTCGCTGTGTGTGTGTGTGTCTCCCCCCCTCGCTATGTATGTGTGTGTGTGTGTGTGTGTGTGTGTCCCCGTACCTCACTGTGTGTGTCCCCCACCTTCGCTGTGTGTCCCCCCCCTCGCTGTGTATGTCACCCCCTGCTGTGTGTGTGCGTGTCCCCCTCCCTCATTGTGTGTGTGTTTGTCCCTCCCTCGCTGTGTGTGTGTGCGTGTCCCCCTCCCTCGCTGTGTGTGTGCGTGTCCCCCTCCCTCGCTGTGTGTGTGTTTGTCCCTCCCTCGCTGTGTGCGTGTCCCTCCCTCGTTGTGTATGTGTGCGTGTCCTTCCCTCACTGTGTGTGTGTGTGTGTGTGTCCCCTTCCCTCGCTGTGTGTGTGTCCCTCCCTCGCTGTGTGTGTGTGTGTGTGTATATGCGTGCGCGCGCGTGTCCCTCCCTCACTGTATGTGTGCGTGCCCCCCTCCCTTGCTGTTTGCGCACCCCCTCACTGTGTGTGTGTGTCCCTTCCTCGCTGTGTGTGTCCCCCCCTCCCTCGCTGTGTGTGATTGTGTATGTTCCTCCCTCGCTGTGGGTGTGTGTGTGTGTGTCCGTCCCCTTTGCTGTGTGTGTCTGTGTGTGTGTGTGTGTATGTGTCCCTCCCTCACTGTGTGTGTGTCCCTCCCTCGTGTGTGTGTCCCTCACTGTGTGTGTGTGTGTGTCTGTGTGTGTATGTGCATGTCCTCCCCTCACTGTGTGTGAGTGTCCTTTCCCTCGCTGTGTCTGTGTGTGTGTGTGTGTGCGGATGCATGTTCCCCCCTTCGCTGTGTGTGTCCGTGTCCCTTCCTCGCTGTGTGTGTGTGTGTGTGTGTCTGTCTGTCTGTCCCCCTTCGCTGCATGTCTGTGCATGTCCTTCCCTCGCTGTGTGTGTGTGTTTGTCCCTCCCTCGGTGTGTGTGCGTGTCCCTTCCCCTTGTGTGTGTGCGTGTCCCTTCCCCGTTGTGTGTGTGCGTGTCCCTTCCTCGCTGTGTGTTTGCATGTCCCTCCCTCCTGTATGTGTGCATGTCCCTGCCTCGCTGTATGTGCGTGTCCCTCCCTCACTGTGTGTGTGTGTGTGTGTGTGTGTGTGTGTGTGTGTGTGCGCATGCCCTTCTCTCGTTGTGTTTCTGGGTGTATCCCCCTCGCTCTGTGTGTGTGTGTGTGTGTGTGTGTGTGTGTCCCTCGCTGTGTGTGTGTGTGCGCGGATGCATGTTCCCCCCTTCGCTGTGTGTGTCCGTGTCCCTTCCTCGCTGTGTGTGTGTGTGTGTGTGTGTGTGTGTGTGTGTCTGTCTGTCTGTCTGTCTGTCCCCCTTCGCTGCATGTCTGTGCATGTCCTTCCCTCGCTGTGTGTGTGTGTTTGTCCCTCCCTCGGTGTGTGTGCATGTCCCTTCCCCGTGTTGTGTGTGTGCGTGTCCCTCCCTCGCTATGTGTGTGTGTCTGCCTGCATGTCCTCCCCTCACTGTGTGTGAGTGTCCTTCCCTCGCTGTGTCTGTGTGTGTGTGCGCGGATGCATGTTCCCCCCCCTCGCTGTGTGTGTCCGTGTCCCTCCCTCGCTGTGTGCGTGTCCCACCCTCGGTGCGTGTGTGAGCGTGCACATCCTTCCCTCGCTGTGTTTCTGGGTGTATCCCCCTCACTGTGTGTGTGTGTGTGTGTGTGTGTGTGTGTGTGTGTGTGTGTGTGTGTGTGCATGTCCTTCCCTCGCTGTGTGTCTGCGTGTATCCCCCTCGCTGTGTGTGTGTGTGCGCGTGCATGTCCTTCCCTCGCTCTGTGTCTGTGGGTATCTCCCTCACTGTGTGTGTTTGCGTGTCGGTCCCTTGCTCTATATCTGCGTGTATCCCCCTCGCTGTGGGTGTGTGCGTGTGTCCCCTCCCTCGCTGTGTGTGTGTGTGCGTGTGTGTGTGTGTGTGTGCGCGTGCATGTCCTTCCCTCGCTGTGTGTCTGCGTATATCCCCCTCGCTGCGTGTGTGTGTGTGTATGTCCTTCCCTCGCTGTGTGTCTGCGTGTATCCCCCTCACTGTGTGTGTGTGTGTGTGTGTGTGTGTGTGTGTGTGTGTGCGTGCATGTCCTTCCCTCGCTGTGTGTCTGCGTATATCCCCCTCGCTGCGTGTGTGTGTGTGTGTGTCTGCGTGTATCCCCCTCGCTGTGTGTGTGTGTGCGCGTGCATGTCCTTCCCTCGCTCTGTGTCTGTGGGTATCTCCCTCACTGTGTGTGTTTGCGTGTCGGTCCCTTGCTGTATATCTGCGTGTATCCCCCTCGCTGTGGGTGTGTGCGTGTGTCCCCTCCCTCGCTGTGTGTGTGTGCGTGTGTCCCCTCCCTCGCTGTGTGTGTGAGTGTCCCCTCACTCGCTGTGTGTACGTGTCCCCCCCCACGCTGTGTGTGTGTGTGTGTGCGTGTCCACCCCTCCCTGTTTGTGCACGTGTGCCTCCCTCGCTGTGTGTGTTCTCCCCCCCTCGCTTTGTGTCCCCCCCCACTCGCTGTGTGATTCCGCATTTCCCCCTCCCTCGCTGTGTGTGTTCTCCCCCCCCTCGCTGTGTGTCCCCCCCACTCGCTGTGTGATTGCGCATTTCCCCCTCCCTCGCTGTGTGTTCGCGCATGTCCCTCACTCGCTCTGTGTGTGTGTGTCCCCCTCGCTGTGTGTGTCCCTCCCCTCGCTGTGTGTGTGTGTGTGTGTGTGTGTCCCTCGCTGTGTGTGTGTGTGTGTGTGTGTGTGTGTGTGTGTGTGTGTGTGTGTCCCTCCCTCGCTGTATGTGTCCCCCACCCGCTCGCTCTGTGTGTGTGTGTGTGTGTGTGTGTGTCCCCATCCCTCGCTGTGTATGTGTATGTGTGGGTGTGTGCCCCCTCCCTTGCTGTGTGTACGTGTCCCCCCCACGCTGTGTGTGTGTGTGTGCGTGTCCACCCCTCCCTGTTTGTGCACGTGTGCCTCCCTCGCTGTGTGTGTTCTCCCCCCCCTCGCTGTGTGTCCGTGTGTATGCGTGTGTGTGTGTGTCCCCCTCCCTCGCTGTGTGTGTGTCCCCATCCCTCGCTGCGTGTGTGTGTGTGTGTGTGTGTGTGCCCTCTCCCTCGCTGTGTGTGCGTGCCCGGGTCCCTCCCTCACTGTGTGTGTGTGTGTGTGTGTCCCTCCTTCGCTGTGTGTGTGTGTGTGTGTGTCCCTCCTTCGCTGTGTGTGTGTGTGTCCCTCCTTCGCTGTGTGTGTGCGTGTCCCCCCCTCGCTGTGTGCGCACGTGTGCCTCCCTCGCTGTGTGTGTCCCCCTCCCTCGCTGTGTGTGTCCCCCTCCCTCGCTGTGTGTGCATGTCCCTCCCTCGCTGTGCGTGTGCGCGCGCGTGTGTGTGTGTGTGTCCCTCCCTCGCTGTATGTGTGTGTGTGTGTGTCCCTCCCTCGCTGTGTGCATGTCCCCCCACTCGCTGTGTGTGTGTCTGTCCCCCACGCTGTGTGTGTGCGTGTCCGCCCCTCCCTGTGTGTGCACGTGTGCCTCCCTCGCTGTGTGTGAGTCCCACCCCCTCGCTATGTGTGTGTGTCCCCCCCTCGCTGTGTGTCCCCCCCCACTCGCTGTGTGATTGCGCGTGTCCCCCTCCCTCGCTGTGTGTGTGCGCGCATGTCCCTCCCTCGCTCTGTGTGTGTCCCCCCTCACTCAGTGTGTGTGTGTGTGTCCCCCCTCCCTCGCTGTGTGTGTGTGTGTCCCTCGCTGTGTGTGTGCGCGCGTGTCCCTCCCTCGCTGTGTGTGTGTCCCACCCCCTCGCTGTTTGTGTCCCACCCCCTCGCTCTGTGTGTGTGTGTGTGTGTGTGTGTGTGTGTCCCTCCCTCGCTGTGTGTGCGTGTGTCCCCTCCTTCGCTGTGTCCGTGTGCGTGTCCCTTCCTCGCTGTGTGTGTGTCCCACCCCCTCGCTGTGTGTGTCCCACCCCCTCGCTGTGTGTGTCCCACCCGCTCGGTGTGTGTGTGTGTCTGTGTGTCCCTTCCTCGCTGTGTGTGTGTGTGTGTGTGTGTGTGTGTGTGTGTGTGTGTGTGTGTGTGTGTGTGTGTCCCTCGCTGTGTGTGTGTGTGTTCCCCCTCCCTCGCTGTGTGTGAGTGTCCCCCTCCTCGCTGTGTCTGTCCCTCCCTCGCTGTGTATGTGTGCGTGTCCCTCCCTCACTGTGTGTGTGCGTGTCCCTCCCTGGCTGTGTGTGTGTGTGTGTGTGTGTCCCTCCCTCGCTGTGTGTGTGTCCCCCTCCCTCGCTGTGTGTGCATGTCCCTCCCTCGCTGCGTGTGTCCCTCCCTCGCTGTGTGTGTGTGTCCCCCCCTCCCTCGCGGTGTTTGTGTGTGTCCCCCTCCCTCTCTGTGTGTGTGTGTCCCCCTCCCTCCCTGTGTGTGCACGCGTGCCTCCCTCGCTGTGTGTGCGTCCCACCCCCTCGCTATGTGTGTGTGTGTCCCCCTCGCTGTGTGTGTCCCCCAACTCGCTGTGTGATTGTGCGTGTCCCCCTCCATCGCTGTGTGTGCGCGCATGTCCCTCCCTCGCTCTGTGTGTGTGTGTCCCCCTCACTGTGTGTGTCCCTCCCCTCACTGTGTGTGTCCCCCCTCACTCGCTGTGTGTGTGTGTGTGTGTGTGTGTGTGTGTGTGTGCCCCCCCTCCCTCGCTGGGTGTGTGTCCCACCCGCTCACTGTGTGTGTGCGTGTGTGTGTGTGTGTCCCTCCCTCGCTGTGTGTGTGCCCCCTTCCTCGCTGTGTATGTGTGTCTGTGTGTGTGTGTGTGTGTGTGTGTGTGTGTGCCCCCTCCCTCGCTGTGTGTGCGTGTCCGTGTCCCTCCCTCGCTGTGCGTGTGCGTGTCCCTCCCTCGCTGTGTGTGTGTCCCACCCTGTCGCTGTGTGTGTCCCACCCGCTCGGTGTGTGTGTGTGTGTCCCTTCATCGCTGTGTGTGTGTGTGTGTGTGTGTGTGTGTGTGTGTGCGCGCGCGTGTGTGAGTCCTTCCCTCGCTCTGTGTGTGTGTCCCCTCCCTCGCTGTGAGTGCGCGTGTCCCTCCCTCGCTGTGTGTGTCCCTCCCTTGCTGTGTGTGTGTGTGTCCCCCTCCCTCGCTGTGTTTGTGTCTGTCCCCCTCCCTCACTGTGAGTGTGTGTCCCCCTCCCTCTGTGTGTGTGTGTGTCCCCCTCCCTCGCTGTGAGTGCGCGTGTCCCTCCCTCGCTGTGTGTTTGTGTGTGTCCCCTACCTTGCTGTGTTTGTGCGTGTCCCTCCCTCGCTGTGTTTGTGTGTCCCCCCCCCTCGCTGTGTGTGTGTGTGTGTCCCCCTCCCTCGCTGTGAGTGCGCGTGTCCCTCCCTCGCTGTGTTTGTGCGTATCCGTCCCTCGCTCTGTGTGTGTGTCCCCCCCCTCGCTGTGTGTGTGTGTGTGTTCCCCCTCCCTCGCTGTGTGTGTGTTCCCCCTCCCTCGCTGTGTGTGTGTGTGTGTCCCCCTCCCTCGCTGTGTGCGTGAGTATCCCCCTCCATCGCTGTGTGTGTGTCCCCTTCCCTCGCTGTGTGAGTGTCCCCCTCCTCGCTGTGTCTGTCCCTCCCTCGCTGTGTATGTGTGCGTGTCCCTCCCTCACTGTGTGTGTGTGTGTGCGTGTCCCTCCCTGGCTGTGTGTGCACGTGTGCCTCCCTCGCTGTGTGTGTGTGTCCCTCCCTCGCTGTGTGTGTGTCCCACCCCCTTGCTGTGTGTGTCCCCCCTCCCTCGCTGTGTGTGCGTGTCCCCCTCCCCCGCTGTGTGTGCATGTCCCTCCCCCGCTGTGTGTGTTCCCCTCCCTCGCTGTGTGTGTGTGTCCCCCTCCCTCGCGGTGTTTGTGTGTGTCCCCCTCCCTCGCTGTGTTTGTGTCTGTCCCCCTCCCTCGCTGTGAGTGTGTGTCCCTCCCTCGCTGTGTGTGTGCGTGTCCCTCCCTCGCTGTGTGTGTTTGTTTGTGTCTGTCCCCCTCCCTCTGTGTGTGTGTGTGTCCCCCTCCCTCGCTGTGTGTGTCCCCCCTCGCTGTGTCTGTCCCTCCCTCGCTGTGTATCTGTGCGTGTCCCTCCCTCACTGTGTATGTTTGTGTGTGTGTGTCCCCTCCCTCGCTCTGTGTGTGTGTTTCCCCCACCCTCGCTGTGTGTGCGTGTCTCTTCCCCTCGCTGTGTGTGCGTGTCCACCCCCCTCGCTGTGTGCGTGTCACCCCCCTCGCTGTGTGCGTGTCACCCCCCTCGCTGTGTGCGTGTCCCTCCCTCGCTGTGTGCACGTCCCCACCCTCGCTGTGTACGTGTCCCTCCCTCGCTGTGTACGTGTCCCCCCCTCGCTGTGTGCGTGTCCCCCTCCCTTGCTGTGTGTGTGTGTGTGTGTCCCCCTTCGCTGTGTGTGTGTGTGTCCCTCTCGCTGTGTGTGTGTCCCCTCCCTCGCTGTGTGCGTGTCCCCCCCTCGCTGTGTGCATGTCCCCCCTCCCACGCTGTCTGTGTGTGTATCCCTCCCTCGCCGTGTTTGTGTGTGTCCCCCACCTCGCTGTGTGTGTGTGTGTGTGTGTGTGTGTGTGTCCCTGGATGAACAGTACTGCTGGGATAGTGGGCTAAAGAATAGCAGATGGAGTTTAATTAGATAAACGTGAAGTGTTCCATTTTGGTGAAACAAACCAGGGTGGGACTTGTACAGTTATTGTTCGGGCCCTGGGTGGTGTTTTCAGTCAGAGATCCAGTGACCCAGGTACACAGTTCTTTGAATGTGGTGTCATAGGTAGACAGGCTGGTGAAGCAGACGTTTGGGATGGTTTCCTTCATTGGGCAGAGCATTGAGAGTAGGAGTTGGGACATCATGTTGTATCTGTACAAGACATTGGTCAGGCCACTATAAAAGCGTTGTTGATCAGCGGGAAGAACTCATCTGGTTCACTGACCTCCTTTAGGGAAGGACATCAAATATTCTAACCTGGTCTGGCTAGCATTGGACTCCAGACCCACAGCAATATGGCTGACTCTGAGCTGCCCTCTGGGTAATTAGCAGTGGGGTCAAAGAACGTTGTTCCAGGCAGTGACACCCACACCCCATGAATGAATAAATAAAAATACATATGTCCCTCCCTACCTCGGCAAACCCCTCCAGCTGCAGCAATTCAGACTGGCTTTGTAACACCCAGACCACTCTCTGTAACACTCTCACCACCTCCAGCACCTTCACCTCTCCCTGTTCCTATTGTGTCAATGAACCCTGACCAAGGTTCCCCTTCCCACAGCCCTCCTCCTGTGAGCAGACCCATTGCAATCCATTTAACATTTACTTCTAAAGCACCCTCTCACTTCAGGATTTGAAGTACTTTTTGGTGATCTTCTCAGCTTCATAATCTAGTATGATCCCTTTTGTCCTGAGTGAGGGATCAGTGGGAATTTCTTGCTGAGGTTTTTACTGTTTCAATGTAATGTCCTTTTGTTGAGTGTTTTGCATTGTTCCTACAAATGTTTTCCACTGTCCATTTACAGACACATATTTCAGTTTGTTTAGCCTGTTTACCTTGGTCAGTTCTCCTCTCAAACTCTAGTTGTAGCTTGTTCTTTCTGTGATTCACTTTAAAACTTCATATTTCTTTAAACTGTACTTCATCACAATTTCCCGAAGGATCTCTGCAGGTGACATTACTCATTCACTAAGTTTCATTACATGGTCGCTCTGCGATAGTTATGTCCCTAAACAGTTGCACAATGTGTTTTTCAAAGAAACACTGAAAAAAAATTAACCGAACTCCATTTCCAATATCAATGTTGTCCGTGTGATTGTCCCAGATTATACAAATATTGAAGATTTCCAAAATTATCACAATGCCTTTGTTAAAAAATTCCAATGAGTTCCTGTTTAATGCAGTGATGAGCAATGGAATGCTGTCTGGTGGCTAAAACTGCTGCTTGTGTCCTTGGCAAGTAGTAGCCAGAGTTTACATTCAGACTGACTCTACTTCATGATCTGCGGCCAAATGCTTTCTCTGTAATGCCTTTGTTATCCATTATTGATAACGTTGCCCATTTTTGCCTGAGTTTTCACGAGATTACGAACCACTGAATATTGTTGTTCACCCTGTATCCATGTCTCCCTGGTGTCTAAATCACTTTTATCTCTGTGTCACAAATCCATCGACCTTATTGCAGCAACATTGTCCATTAAAAAAAACATAATATCCTCTCTTCCACAATTTTCTGTCACAAATCTATTTGCTGATGTACAATTTTAGTAAAACTCTGTCCCATCCTGTTCCTTTCTGCTTGTCTTTAGCCACATTCCCATGCTGTTCCATTGCTTCACCTTTTCCCTTTGGATTTGGAAAGCTCCTTTCACCTGCATCCTCTCTGTCAGTTTAATGCCCTGTCCATAAACCTACCGACATGACTGGCCAGGACACAGGTCCCAGCACAGTTCCAGGGGGACCATCCTAATAGATTTTTTTTTGTAAATCAGGTATGGGATGTGGGTGTCTCTGACTGACCAGCCTTTCTTGCCCAGCTCGAAAAGCCCTTGAGCTGAGTAACTTGCTCGGCCATTTCAGAGGGTCATTGAGAGGCAACACTTTGCTGTGGGTATGTCGTGCAGACCAGGTCAGGATGGGCAGATGTCCTTCTCTAAAGGACAAGTGTTTGGATTTGTTACACTTCAGTAGTGGTTTCATACTTAATTGTGGATTGTTAATAATTATTTTTAAAATTATTGATTTCAAATGTCTCCTTTTCAGATGGCGGGATTCAAACCTGTCTCCCCTGAACATTAGCTGAGGTTTTGGATATATTCTCTCTCAATAATACCACGAGGCCATTACTTCACCTGCTCACTGGGGGCTCATCCCTGAGCACTGATACCAGGGCATCATGAAGCTAAACCCATTCTTCCAACATGACTGTGTGATCCTGACATCTTCCAGCAATCTGGGACTATTACTTAATATCGCTCCATTTTACAGATCTCTGTGGGACTTCGTGCCATTCTCCATGTGTAACCCTCACTGCATCTGTCTAATTTCCCATTCAGTCCATTTCTCTGTCTCCTGTAGGTACTCAGGAAAGTCCTGACTCAATAGCCTTCCCAGCTGCTGGGTGGATCATCCATCACCACATTGAATGCAGTTGGGTCTGCCAGAGGGAGACAAAGAGCAGGGAGATCTGGAGCCTTCAATAAATCCTGTAGTGAGGTAAGGCCCCCCACAGTGCACAGAGCAAAGAGCAATGAGAGGGCTCCAAACATCTGTTAACACAACATGACATAGATACAGTGCTGGAGGGGAGCACAGTACACACACACCCCAGGCTCAATCACCGCCCCAATATAAGTTCTGTATCTGCAATACTATATCTATGGCATGTCTTGTGGTCCAGTGTCTTCAATAATTTTTAATTCCTGTAACAGGTCCTATCGATGTAACCTCCTCCCTTCCCAATAGTCCCTCCACATATTTGAAACGTATTTGAAAAGCCCTTCATCAGGAACAGAGGCAGGGTGCCTGCAGAGTGGGGAGATAAATGAGAGGGGGGTACAATAGGTGAATGGGGTGCAGAAGAAGGTGGTAGGTCAGAGTGGAGGATGGGGGAAGGTAGCAATGAGTATAATGGGTGAATGGGGTTGGGGATGGGGGTGAGAGGTCAGAGATGAGGATGGAGTGGATAGGTGGGAAGGGAAATAAGCCAATAGGTCAGGTCATGAGGGCGGTGCTGAGCTGGAAGGCTGGAGGTGGGGTGAGATGGGGATGGGGAAATGAGGAAACTGGTGAAGTCCACATTGATGCCCTGGGGTTGAAGTGTTCCGAGGCGGAAGGTGAGGCGTTCTTCCTCCAGGCGTCGGGTGGTGAGGAAGTGGTGGTGGAGGAAGCCCAGGGCCTGCATGTCCTTGGCAGAGTGGGAGGGGGAGTTGAAATGTTGGGTCACAGGGCGGTGGGGTTGATTGGTGCGGGTGTACCAGAGATGTTCTCTAAAGCGCTCTGCTAGGATGTGTCCAGTCTCCCCAATGTAGAGGAGACCGCATCGGGAGCAACGGACACAATAAATGATATTGGTGGATGTGCAGGTAAAACTTTGATGGATGTGGAAGGCTCCTTTGGGGCCTTGGATAGAGGTGAGGGAGGAAGTGTGGGCACATGTTTTACAGTTCCTGCGGTGGCAGGAGAAGGTGCCAGGAAGGGAGGGTGGGTTTTTGGGCAGCATGGAACTAACCAGGTGGTCACGCAGGGAATGGTCTTTGCAGAAAGTGGAGAGGGGTGGGGAGGGAAATATATTCCTGGTGGTGGGGTCCGTTTGGAGGTGGTGGAAATGGCGGCAGAGGATTTGGTTTATGTGAAGGTTGGTAGGGTGGAAGGTGAGCACCGGGGCATTCTGTCCTTGTTACGGTTGGAGAGGTGGGGTTTGAAGGCGGAGGTGCGGGATGTGGACGAGATGCGTTTGGAGGGCATCTTTTACCAGGTGGGAAGGGAAAATCCGATCTCTAAAGAAGGAGGCTATTTGGTGTGTTCTGTGGTGGAAGCGGCCCACCTGGGAGCAGGTACGGCAGAGGCAGAGGAATTGGGAATAGGGGTTGGGAATTTTGCAGGCGGTAGGATAGGAAGATATGTAATCTAGACATCTGTGGGAGTGGGTAGGTTTGTAAAAAATGTCGGTGTCAAGTCAGTTGTCATAAGGGGATGGAGAGGGCCAGGAAGGGGAGGGAGGTATTGGAGATGGTCCCGGTAAATTTAAGGTCAGGGTGGAATGTGTTGGTGAAGTTGATGAATTGCTCAAACTCCTCGAGGGAGCACGAGGTGGTGCCAATGCAGTCATCAATGTTGCAGAGGAAGACGTGGGGAATGGTGCCATTGTAACTACGGAAGATGGACTGTTCTACGTAGCCAACAACGAGACAGGCATAGCTGGGGCCCATGCGGGTGCCCATTGCTACCCCTTTGGTCTGGAGGAAGTGGGAGGATTTGAACGAAACATTGTTAAGGGTGAGGACAAGTTCAGCCAACCGAATGAGAGTGTCGGTGGAAGGGTACTGTTGTGGACGTCGGGAGAGGAAGGAACGGAGGGCTTGGAGGTCCTGGTCCTGGTGGATGGAGGTGTAGAGGGATTAGATATCCATTGTGAAGATGAGGCGTTGGGGGCCAAGGAAACGGAAGTCTTGGAGGAGTGGAGGGTGTGGGTGGTTTCTCGAACGAATGTGGGTAGTTCCTGGACTGGGGGATAGGACAATGTCGAGGTAGGAAGACATGAGTTCAGTGGGGCAGGAGCATGCTGAGACAATGGGTCGGCCAGGGTGGTCAGGCTTGTGGATCTTGGGAAGGAGGTAGAACCAAGCAGTGGGGGATCCTGGACTATGAGGGTGGGAGATCTCCTCCTGAGGTGATGAGGATCTGTATACTCTGGGAGATGACGGTTTGATGATGGGAGGTGGGTCATGGTAGAGGGGGTGGTAGGAGGAGGTGTCTTTGAGTTGACATCATGGTTTCAGCGGTGTAGAGGTCAGTGCACCAGACTACCTCTGCACCCCCTTTATCTGCTGGTTTGATGGTGAGGTTGGGAGTGGAGCAGAGGTAGTGGAGGGCTGGGCGTTGTGAGGGTGAGAGGTTGGAGTGGGGGAGGGGGTAGATAGGTTGAGGCGGTTAATGTGTCGGTGGAAGTTGGAAATGAAGAGATCGAAGGCAGGTGATAGGCCAGCGCGGGGTGTCCAGGTGGATGGAGTGTATTGGAGGCCGGAAAAGGGGTTCTCAGAAAATAGACGGGAGTGTTCATTGTAAAAATAAGCTTTGAGGCGGAGGCGGTGGGAGAAGTGTTCGATGTCACGGCGTGTATTAAATTAATTGATGTGTGGACGGAGGGGGATAAAGGTGAGGCCTTTGCTGAGGACTGATCACTCGTCCTCAGTGAGGGGGAGGTCAGGGGGATGGTGAAAACTCGGCAGGAGTGGGAGCTGGGACCAGGCGTAGGTGTGGTGCTGGGGGAGGGGACGGTGCCTGTAACTGGAGTGGGTGTGGTGTTAGGGGGGATGGGGATGGAGTCATGAGCAGGGGTGGTGTTCCCCTCAGGGTTCTGGGGGTGGGGATGGTGACGGTGGGACCTGGGGGTGGTGTCAGCAGAATGCAGGTGAGTGGTGTTGGTGGGGACAGAAGTGTTGGCAAACACGGCAGTGGGGGGGAGCGGCAGTCACTGAGCGTGTGACATCAGCGATGATGTGAGGGGCGGAAGTGATGTCACTTGTGGTGTATGAGGAATTGTGAGGGGCGGAAATGGCATTTACTTTATTTTAACCAATAATTTCCTGTCACAAATCTATTTGATGATGTCGTATTTTAATTAAACTCAGTCCCTTACTGTTTCTTTCTGTTGGTCTTCATCCACATCTCCATGGTGTTCCAATATTTCAACCTTTCTCTTTGGTCTTGGGAATTTCCATTCACCTGAGACCTGTCCCCCTCCTCATCTGTGTCCATTTACAGCACACTGCATAATCCTGGTACCAGAGGAGTCTATCCCAATGAAATAGCTCAGTCCTCCCTGAGTGCTCACTGGTCAGAACCACTTCTAATGATACCATTGTGTGATCCTGACACCTTCCAGCACTCTGCTGATATCACTCAGTCTCTGTCCATGTGATATCTCTCACTGTGTAGGTCTATTTGCTGCCTCTGTCAGTGTCTCTCGCTCTTGCAGTTACTCCAGATCCTGAGCCAACAGCATTCCCCACTCCAGAGGGAAGCAACTGCACAGGCCATGGATGGAGACTGGGAATTTCCATATCTCTGTGGGACTCAGTGCCATTCTCTATGTTCATTGTGGGACTTCATTGCATTAGTCTAATTTCCCATTCTGTCTATTTCTCTGTCTCCTGTAGGTATTCCTGATGTCCCTGACTCAGCAGAATTCCCAATTCCTGTCTCGTCCATCACCACATTGAAGACGGTTGGTCAGCCAGAGAGAGATGGAGAGTGAGATCTGGAGCCTTTAGTAAATCCTGCAGCCGGTAAGATCACTCACAGTAAACAGCACAGGGAGGAGTTCATGGGCTTTAATTCAGTCCCTGAGGGCATGATGTAGGAACAATGCTGGACAAGGAACATGAAAAAAATCTCAGGCTTCATTATCACTATCTTGTCTGTAAATTCATCTGTTCCACACAACCCTCCCTATGTCTGTCAGTTTCCCACTGTCTGTTTCATAGATACCACTTCCCCTATCTCTATCAGCCCCTACAGTCCTGCTTATCCCTGTAAGCTCATCCAACCAGTACAACTCTCCAAGTCTCTGCCTTTGCCTTTAATCCCAGGTTCTGTCACATCTCTCCTTAACTGAAGAAAAATAACTCTTCAGTTCCTGAAGCCATCCCTGTCAGTATAGTCCTTTCCAGACCTGAAAAACGTCCCTGTCTTTGTGACTTTTTTGAACTCCTACTACCTTCATGATCTCTGTAACCTTCCCGTCACGACAACAAAAAAGCTCTGTACCTTAGTAACCTGCTCCAGCTGTTAGACTCCTCCTTGTCTCTGGGCACAAAGCAGAGTGGCCCTGCTTCTCTCATAAATTAGTCTCTGCATTTCTAATGATGACTATAAACTCTTCCTGTCTCTAAAACACACTCAGTCTCTGTAAACTCTGCTGGTCCCGATTGATGTAATTTCCTTCAGTAACTATAAACCTTTATACCTTTAATCTCCTCCAGACTCGACCACGCAGTTTATTTCTATAACCTCTGAGTGACAGAGTCATAGAGATGTACAGCACGGAAACAGACCCTTCGGTCCAACTCGTCCATGCCAATCAGATATCCCAACCCAATCTAGTCCCACCTGCCAGCACCCGGCCCATATTCCTCCAAACCTTTCCTATTCATATACCCATCCAAATGCCTCTTAAATGTTGAAATTGTACCATCCTCCACCACATTCTCTGGCAGCTCGTTCCATACACGTACCACCCTCTGCATGAAAAAGCTGCCCCTTAGGTCTCTTTTATATCTTTCCCCTCTCACCCTAAACCTATGCCTTTGAGTTCTTGTCTCACTGACCCTATGGAAAAGACTTTGTCTATTTATCCTATCCTATCCATGCCCCTCATAATTTTGTAAACATCTGTAAGGTCACCCCTCAGTCTCCGAAGCTCCTGGGAACCCAGCCTGTTCAGCCACTTCCTGTAGCTCAAATCCCCCAACCCTGGCAACATCCTTGTAAATCTTTTCTGAACCATTTCAAGATTCACAACAATTCTTCCGATAGGAAGGAGACCGGAATTGCACAAAATATTCCAACAGTGCCCTAACCAATGTTCTGTACAGCCGCAACATGACCTTCCATCTCCTGTACTGAATACGCTGAACAATAAAGGAAAGCATACCAAATGCCGCCTTCACTATCCTATCTACCTGCGACTCTACTTTCAAAGAGCTATGAACCTGCACTCCAACGTCTCTTTGGTCAGCAACACTCCCTAGGACCTTACCATTACGTGGATAAGTCCTGCTAAAACTTGCTTTCCCAAAATGCAGCACATCGCATTTATCTGAATGAAACTCCATCTGCCAGTTAGCCCATTGTCCCATCTGGTCCAGATCCTGTTGTAACCCTCTTCGCTGTCCACTACACCTCCAATTTTGGTGTCATCTGTAAACTTACTAACTGTACCTCTTACGTTTGCATCTAAATCATTTATGTAAATTACAAACAGAAGAGGGCCCAGCACTGATCCTTGTGGCACTGCTCTGATCAAAGGCCTCCAGTCTGAAAAACAACCCTCCATCACCACCATCTGTCTTCTACCTTTGAGCCAGTTCTGTATCCAAATGGCTAGTTCTCCCTGTATTCCATGAGTTCTAACCTTGCTAATCAGTCTCCCATAGGGAACCTTGTCGAATAGCTCACTGAAGCCCATATAGATCACATCTATCACTCTGCCCTCCTCAATATTCTTTGTTACTTCTTCAAAAAACTCAATCAAGTTTATGAGACATGATTTCCCACGCACAAAGCCATGTCGACTATTCCTAATCAGTCCTTGCCTTTCCAAATACATGTGCATCTTGTCCGTCAGGATTCCCTCCAACAACTTGCCCACCACTGAGTTCAGGCTCACCGGTCTATAGTTCCCTGGCTTGTCTTTACCACCCTTCTTAAACAGTGGCACCACGTTTGCCAACCTCCAGTCTTCTGACACCTCACCTGTGACTATCGATGGTACAAATATCTCAGCAAGAGGCCCAGCAATCACTTCTCTAGTTTCCCACAGAGTTCTCGGGGACACCTGGTCAGTTCCTGGGGGTTTATTCACCTTTAACCGTTTGAAGACATCCAGCACTTCCCTCTCTGTAATCTGGACATTTTGCAAGATGTCACCATCTACTTCCCTACAGTCTATATCTTCCATATCCTTTTCCACAGTAAATACTGGTGCAAAATATTCATTTAATATCTCCCCCATTTTCTGCGGCTCCACACAAAGGCCACCTTGCTGATCTTTGTGGGGCCCTATTCTCTCCCTAGTTATCCTTTTTTCCTTAATATATTTGTAAAAACTCTTTGCATTCTCCTTATTTCTATTTGTCAGACCTATCTCATATATGCATTTTGCCCCCCCGATTTCCTTCTTAAGTATACTCCTACTTCCTTTATACTCTTCTAAGGATTCCCCCGATCGATCCTGTCTATACCTGACATTTGCTTCCTTCCTTTTCTGAACCAAACGCTCAATTCTTTAGTCATCCAGAATTCCCTATACCTACCAGCCTTCCCTTTCACCCTGACCGGAATATACTTTCTCTGGACTCTTGGTATCTCATTTCTGAAGGCTTCCCATTTTCCAGCCATCCCTTTAGCTGCGAACATCTGCCTCCAATCAGCTTTCAAAAATCCTTGCCTAATACCGTCAAAATTGGCCTTTCTCCAATTTAGAACATCAACTTTTAGATCTGGTCTATCCTTTTCCATCACTATTTTAAAACAATTAGAATTATGATCGCTGGCCCCAAAGTACTCCCCCACTGACACCTCAGTCACCTGTCCTGCCTTATTTCCTAAGAGTAGGTCAAGTTTTGCACCTTCTCTAGTAGGTACATCCACATACTGAATCAGAAAATTGTCTTGTACACACGTAAGAAATTCCTCTCCATCTAAACCTTTAACACTATGGTAGTGTCAGTCAATGTTTGGAAAGTTAAAATCCCCTACCGTAACTACCCTCTTATTCTTACAGATAGCTGAGATCGCTTTACAAGTTTGTTTCTCAATTTCCCTCTGGCTATTGGGGGGTCTATAATACAATTCCAATAAGGCGATCACCCCTTTCTTATTTCTCAGTTCCACCCAAATAACTTCCCTGGATGTATTTCTGGTAATATCCTCCCTCAGCACAGCTGTAATGCTACCCCTTATCAAAAATGCCATTCCCCCTTCTCTCTTGCCTCCCTTTCTATCCCTACTGTAGCATTTGTATCCTGGAACATTAAGCTGCCAGTCCTGCCCATCCCTGAGTCATGTTTCTGTAATTGCTATGAGATCCCAGTCCCATGTTCCTAACCATGTCCTGCGTTCATCTGCCTTCCCTGTTAGGCCCCTTGCATTGAAATAAATGCAGTTTAATTTATTAGTCCTACCTTGTCCCTGCCTGCCCTGACTGTTTGACTCACTTCTGTTCTCAACTCAAAGCCTCTATTACCTGTTGAACCTGTAAGCTCCCTTTTTCAGTTTGTTAAACACGAACTCCCATAACCCTTTCTACTGCCAGTCTGAAACCAAACAGTGTTAGCCTGATAGTAGGTCGGGAGCTAAAATATGTTTGAAAGGATATGTCAATAAACAATAACTGGGCCCTTAGAAACACATTTAATAAAAAGAGAATGTTGCTTTGAGCCTGTAGGATTGTATTTTTATTGGTGTGAGTATAAATGGCAGAATAGATACGGGTGTAGGGGTAGTTGTACTGAGGATACGATTTATTTGAATTTTCAGAAGCCTTTACACAAGTTTCAATAAGGGCTAAAGAGTAACTTGGTAGAAAATCAGGCACCTTAACTATCAGGAGGTGGGTGAGATATTAGACAAAATAGTGTTGTCAGGAGTTACTGTGGAGAAAGACATGGAAGCTCGGGAACTTTGGGAAATAAATAGTGATGTCTTGGAAAGAATCCTCAACAGAGAAGAAAAAGTGCTGGAATCTTAAAACAAATAAAGGTTAATTAATCCTCAGTAGCTCATTAGGTCTATCCTTGAATATTCATGGGAAGCTAGGGAAGAGATTGCAGTGTCCCTAACAGAGATAGTTATATTATCAACAGACACAATGAGTTACCGGAAGAGTGGAGGGCGGCTAATGCTATTCCATCACTTTAGGTCTGCAGGGAAAAGCCAGGAAATCTCAGTCCAGTGAGCCAGTGCTGGGTAAGTTGTTGGAGGAGATTCTGAGAGAATGGAGCTACGTATATTTGGAAAGGCAAGGGCTGATTCGAGATATTCAGCATGGCTTTGTGAGTGGGAAACCGTGTTTCCCAAACCGGATTGACTCTTCGAGGAGGTGGCCAAGACATAGATGAAGGCAGAGCAGTCAGCGTTGTCTACATGGACTTCAGCAAAGCATTTAACAAGGTTCCAAGTTCATCTAGTCAAGAGGAAGAAGGAAGCTGACTTAAGGTTGAGGAACCAAAGATCAGCAGCAGGGCTCTAGAGAGTTACATGGGCCAGCACGATGACTCAGTGGTTAGCACTGCTGCCTCACAGCACCAGGGACGTGATTACAATTCCAGGCCCAGGCGACTGTATGTGTGAAGTTTGCTCATTCTCACCATGTCTGTGTGGATTTCCATTAGGTGCTCCGGTTTCCACCCACAGCCCAAAGATGAGCAGGTTAGGTGAATCAGCCATGCGTTGTTCAAGAAAGGGAATAGAGATAATCCTGGGAATCACAGACCTGTCAGTCTTCTGTCTGTGATGTGCAGATTATTGGAGACTCTGAGATACAGGATTTATGATTCCTTGGAAAACCATAGTTTGATTAGAGAAAGTCATCATGGCTTTGTAAGGGACAGGTCATGACTCAGAAATCTTATTGAATCCTTTGAGAATGTGACAAAATGCATTTATGGCTCATTGAGAAAGCACAGAACATGGGATACATGGAAACCTGTCTGTCTGGATACAGAATTCCTGGCCCATAGAAGACAGAGGGTGATGCATTCAGCCTGGAGCTCGGTGACCACTGGTTTTGTGCACGGAGAGGTTACAGGACCTCTGCTTTTGGTGATTTTATGAATGACTTGGATGTGTGAGTGGAAGAGTGGGTTAGTAAGTTTCCCAATGACATGAAGGTTGGTGGAGTGGTGAATAGTGTGGACGTCTTCTGGAGGTTGCAATGGGACATTGACAGGATGTAGAGCTGGGCTGAGAAGTGGCAGATAAAGTCAAATCTGGAAAAGTGTGAAGTGATGCATTTTGGAAGGTGAGACTTGAATGCAGAATACAGAGATACAGGCAGGATACTGGATAGTGTGGAGCAACAGATGAATCTTGGATTTCATGACCAGAGATCCCCTCAAATTTGCCACCAAGCTGATAGTGTTGTTCAGAAAGAATATGTTGCATTGGCTTTCATTAGCTGGGGGATTGAGTTTTAAAGCCATGAGGTTATGCTGCAGCTCTATACAGCCCTGTTTAGATCCCAATTAGAATATTGTGTTCAGTTTTGGTCCCTTCATTACAGGAAGGACGTGGAAGCTTTAGAGAGGGTAAAGAGGAGATTTACCAGGATGCTGCCTGTACTGGAGGGCATGTCTTATGAAGAAAGGTCGAGGGAGCTAAGGCTTTTCTCATTGGAGTGAAGAAGGGTGTGGTGTGATTTGGTAGAAGTGAACAAGATGGTGTGAGGCAAAGAGAGAGTGAACAGTGAGAGACCTCTTTATCCTATGGCATACATGGTACCAGGGGGCATGATTGTAAGGTGATTGGAGGATGGGTAAGCGGAGATTACAGATGTAGGTTCTTTACACAGAGAGTGGTGGGTGGGTAGAACGGGATATTTTAACAGACTCTTGGATAGGCACATGGATGGGAGCAAAATGAAGGGTATGTCAGTTAGTTTGATCTTACAGTCGGGTAAAAGATGGGCATGGCATCATGGCCGAAGGGTCTTGTGCTGTACTGTTCTGTGTTCTACGATCCGTCTGGGAAATGGGTAATAAGCTCAGATCAATGTAAAAGGATATGGCATTCAGGAGGAGCTAGTGAACTGGATACAAAACTAGCTTGATGGTAGGAGACAGAGGGTGATGGGAGACATGTTGTGTTTCTGACTGGAGGCATGTGACCAGCGGGGTAGTGGGTCCCCTGTTGTTTGTCATTTGGGTAAATGGTTTGGATGGGAATATTGGTTTTGTGGTAAGTACATTTTTTGAGTGACACTGAAATTGTTGGTAAAGTGGACAGTGAAGAAATTTATCCAAGATACAACATGATGAACAGTACTGCTGGGATAGTGGGCTGAAGAATAGCAGATGGAGTTTAATTAGATAAACGTGACATGTTCCATTTTGGTGAAACAAACCAGGGTGGGACTTGTACAGTTAATGTTCGGGCCCTGGGTGGTGTTGTCAGTCAGAGACCCAGGGATGCAGGTAGATAGCTCTTTGTAAGTGGTGTCACAGGTAGACAGGCTGGTGAAGCAGGCGTTTGGGATGGTTACCTTCTTTGAGCAGAGCAATAAGAGGAGGTGTTGGGATGTCATGTTGTGGCTGTACATAAAAGCATTGTTGACCAGTAGGAAGTACTCATCTGGTTCACTTACATCCTTTAGAGAAGAACATCTGACATTCTAACCTGGTCTGGCCTGCACGGGACACCAGACCCACAGCAATATGGCTGACTCTGTGCTATACTCTGGGTGATTAGCAGTGGGGCAAAGAATGTTAGTCCAATCAGTGACATCCACATCCCATGAATGAATAAATAAAAATACATATGTCCCTCCCTCCCTCTGCAAACCCCTCCCGCTGCAGCAATCTGTACTGGCTTTGTAACACCGTTCAGACCCTGACCACTCTCTGTAACACTCTCAGCACCTTCAGCACATTCAGCTCTCCCGGTTCCTGTTGTGACATAAAACCTTGACAATTATTCCCTCTTCCATCTGACCTCCTCCTGCGAGCAGACCCTTTGCAATCCCTTTAAAACTTACTCCTAAAACATCCTCTCACTTCAGGATTTTAAGTACCTTTTGGTGATCCTCTAAGCCCGATAATCTAATATGATCCTTTTTACTTGAGTGAGGGACCGATGGGGATTTCTTGCTGAGGATTTGTCTGTTTCAATGGAATGTCCTTTTGTTGAGTGTTTTACACTGCTCCTTTAAATGGTTTCCAATGCTCATTTACAGGCACATATTTCAGTCTGTTTAGCCTATTTACCTTGGTCAGTTCTCCTCTCAAACTCATGTCATTGGTTATTTTTGTTTCTCGTTGTAGCTTGTCCTTTCTGTGATTCACTTTAAAACTTTTATATTTCTTTAAACTGCACTTTATCACATTTTCGCAGAGCATCTCTCCAGGTGACATTACTCATTCACGAAGTTTCATCACACAACGGTCGCTCTGAGATAGCTATGTCCCTCGCCAGTTGCACAATTTGTTATTCAAAGAAACAGTGAAAACTAATTCTCTGAACTCCTCTTCCAATATCACTGTTGTCAGTGTGACTGTCCCAGATTATGGGAATATTGAAGTTTCCCAAAATTATCACAATGTGTTTGTTAAAAAATTCCAATGAGTTCCTGTGTAATGCAGTGATGAACAAGGGAATGCTGTTCAGTGGCTAAAACTGTTCTGCTGCATGTGTCCTCGGCAAGTAGTAGCCAGAATTTACATTCAGACTGACTCTACTTCATGATCTGAGACCAAATGCTTTCTCTGTAATGCCTTTCTTACCCATTATTGTTAGTGTTGTCCATTTTGCCTGAGTTTCCGCAAGGTTGTGATCCATTGAATATTTATGTCCACCTTTTGTTCACCCTGTAACCACATCTCTCTGGTGTCTAAACCTTTTTTTTAATCTCAGTGTCACTAATCCATCTGCCTTATTGATAAGACTTCGTCCATTCAAAAATGAAATAATTTATTCTTTCCCACAATTTCCTGTCACAAACCTATTCACTGATGTACAGTTTTAGTTAATCGCTGTCCCTTCCTGTTCCTTCCTGCTTGCCTTCAGTCACATTCCCATGTTGTTCCGATGCTTCACCTTTTCTCTTTGGATTTGGAAAATTCCTTTCATCTGGATCCTGTCCCAGCATCCTCTCTGTCAGTTTAAAGCCCTGTCCATAAACCTACTGACATGATCGGCCAGGACCCTGGTCACTGGGCCCACCACGATACCAGTGGGACCATTCTATTAGATTTTTTTTATAAATCAGGTAGGGGATGTGGGTGTCTCTGACTGACCAGCCTTTATTACCTATCCCTACCTGCCCATGAGCTGAGTAGCTTGCTCGGCCATTTCAGAGGGTAATTGAGAGGCAAACACTTTGCTGTGGGTATGTCGTGTAGACCAAGTGAGGATGATCAGATCTCGTTGTCGAAAGGCCAAGTGCACGCCACGGTGGCTCAGTGATTAGCACTCCTGCCTCACAGCACCAGGGTCCCAGGTTCGATTCCAGCCCCAGGCGACTGTGTGGAGTTTGCACATTCTCCCTGTGTCTGCGTGAAATGCCTCCGGATGCTCCGGTTTCCTCCCACAGTCCAAAGCCGTGCAGGTCAGGCGAATTGGCCGTGCTAAATTGCCCATAATGTTAGGTGCATTTGGTCGAGAGAGAAGGGTCTGAGTGGGTTACTCTTTGGAGGGATGGTGTGGACTGGTTGGGTCGAAAGGCCTGTTTCTACACTGTACAAAGTCTAATCTAAGGGATTGTAATTTTTGTACATCAGCAATGGTTTCATATTTGTTTATGGATTGTTAATTGCTATTTTTAAAATTATTGATTTTAAATTCCACCATATCTTATGATGGGATTCAAACCTGCCTCCCCTGAACACTGGCTGAGGTTTTGGACAAATGCCCTAACAATAATGTTACTAGGCCATCACTTCACCTGCTCACTGGTTGCTCATCCCTGAACACTGATACATGAAGCTAAACCCATTCTTCCAACATGACTGTGTGATCCTGAAGTCTTCCAGCACTCCGGTGATATCACTCAGTCTCTCCCCATGTGGTATCCCTCACTGTGTGGGTCTAATTGCTGCCTCTGTCAGTGTCTCTCACTCTTGCAGCTACTCCAGATCCTGAGCTAACAGAATTCTCCACTCCAGAGAGACGCAACAGCACAGGCCAGGGATGGAGTGGGATTTTCCAGATATCTGTGGGGTTCATTTCCATTCTCCTTGTGTAACCCTCACTGCATCAGTCTAATTTTCCATTCTGTCTATTTCTCTCTCTCCTGTAGGTACTCAGGAAGTTACTGACTCAATAGACTTCCCAACTGCTGTGTGTCTCATCCATCACCTCATTGAAGATGGTTGGTCAGCCAGAGAGACAAAGGGCAGGGAGATCTGGAGCCTTCAATAAATCCTGCAGTGAGGTAAGATCACTCACAGTGCACAGAGCAGGGAGCAATGGGAGGGCTGCAAACATCGGCTAACAATACATGATATAGACACAGTGCTGGGTGGGGAGCACAGTATAGACACACCCCATGCTCAATCACCACATCTACTTTAACTTACGTTGCACTGAGACAGCATCGGGAGTTCAGAGTTATCAGTCCAGGCCTGTGCTGTCTTAGTGAGCATCAGGACAACAGAGGGGAAAGCAGGCCTCCCACGAGAGGGTGTGAATGCTGCCTGGGATCTTTCTGTTCTGTGTTCTCCCTCCAACACTGTATTAAGACTCACTACTCTGCAACGCTGTATCTGTGGCATGGCTTGTGCACCAGTGTCTTCAGTCATTTTTAACTCCTATAACAGTAGTTGTCCCTGTAACCTCCTCCCTTCCCGATAGTCCCTCCACATAGTTGAGACGTACTGCATTCCAGACTACCATCCCTATCGCTGTAACTTGTTTCAGTGTCCACAACATGCCTTATTTTGGTACACTAATCCTCTTTAACTGGATACAGAGTGATACAGCACGGAAACAGAACCTGTGGTCCTACTCCTCAATGCTGCCCATGTTACCTAAACTGAATGAGTCTCATTTGCCTGTATTTGGCCCTTATCTCTTCAAACCTTCTCCTCTCAATGTACCTCCCAAATATCTGTTCCATGCTGTAATTGTTCTTGTTTCTCCCATGTACCTGAGGCAGTCTGTTCCGTCTATGCACCATCCTCTGTGGATAATGTTCCCCGTCAGCTCCCCCTTCAAATCCTTGCTCTCTCACGTCCCATTTATATCCTCGAGTTTTGGACTCACCTACCCTTGGCTATTCACCATTCTTAGGGCCACCCCGAGGATTCATCTGTCAATGACGGCAAATTTGCCAAATGTCGCTTTTCCCACCCTGTCCATCCGGTATGCCACTTCTGAAGAACAATGAAACTTGCACCCCCTGGTCTCTCTCTCTCTCTCTCTCTCTCTCTCTCTCTCTCTCGCTCTCTCTTTCTCTCTCTCTCTCTCTCTTTCTCTCTATTCGACAACCCTGGCCAGAGCCCTTCCATTAACTGTATTAGTCCTCTATGGTTTGTCTTAACAAAATCCAACACCTGAATTAAACTCCATCTTTCATTGCCTGGTCCACTGGCCCAGTTGGTCAAGACCCCCTTTGATATCCGTATTTACTGCCCACTACACCATTAATTTGATCATCAACAAACTTACGCACAATCACTTCTATATTTTCAACCAAATCATTTATGTAGATGATGCACATTAGTGGACCCAGCCCTGATCCTTTCTTCAATAATGGAATAAAACCATATTCTTGTCATAGAGCCATACAGCATGGAAACTGACCCTTCAGCTGATACCCACCATCATCTTAAACTCAACTCTTCCCAGCTGCCTGTTGCTGGCCCATAGCACTCCAACCCTTCCCTATTCACCTGTTTATCCAAATATCTTTAAAGTGTTGTAATTGTACCCACATCAACCCCTTTCTCAGGAAGTTCATTTCACACTCAAACCACCCTCGGTGTAGCAAATTGCCCCATATCTTTTTTTTGAACATCTCTCTCCTCTAACCTTAAAAATGTGGCCCCTCCTCTTGAGACTCTCCCATCCTGCGGAAAAGGCAGCTACCATTAAATTGATCTATATACCTCATTTTTTTCATAAACCTTTATAGTATCATGTCTCAACCTCCAGGCTCCAGTGAAAAAAGACTCAGCCTATCCAGCCATTTTTCAGAACCCAAGCCTTCCATACCCAGCAATATCCTGGTAAATCTCTTCTGAATCCCCTGCAGCTTAATAAGATCCTCCCTATAACTGGGTGACCAGAACTGCACAGAGTATTGCAGAACAGGCCTCGTAAATGTCTGTGCAATCTCAATGCCGCTCATACCGCTCATGTTCATATAAGCCTCTGTAAGGTCATCCCTCAGTCTCCGATTCTCCAGTGACAGTAACCCCAGCTTATTCAGCAACAACCCGGGCAATATCTTGTAAAGCTTTTCTGAGCCCTTTCAAGTTTCACAACATCCTTCCTGTAGCAGGGAGACTGGAATTGCAGAGGACTCCGAATGTGGTCTCATGTATTACTCTTGTTCCCTGAGTTCCCCAGTCTTTGTCCTCAGTAAGTTCTGGAGTGAAAAAAATGTTTAGGATCTTAGCAAATATCCTGCAGTCCCACACATCGATGGCCTCATTGATCTTTAATGGATACTATTTTGTCCTGAGTTCCTTATGCACTCCTAATATACTGATACAATCACTTTTGGATTCCCCTTTCCTTCTCTGCTGAGGCTATTTCATTGAGCCTTTCTCCATTCCTGTTTTCTAATCAAAGTGTATTCCTACAGCCCCTGTATATCCTCAGGGATTCCCTTGATCCAGCTGGCTATACCTGACATGTGCCCCCTTTTCCTTGACCAGACCCTCAATAGACAGCCAGTGTTTCCGAATGCTGTCAGCATTGAGCTGCACACACACAGGAACATGCTGACGCTAGTCGATCAGTTTATCTCACTTTAAAGATATTCTCACTTGCCAAACTTCCCTTTCCCTGTAAATAATTCCCGTCCCCAATCACATTTTGAAAGTTCCTGGCTAATACGATCAAGATTGGTCAGGCTCCATTTTATAACTTGCACTTGTGGACCAGGCCTGTCCTTTTCCAAAGCTGTTTTCAAACTACGAGAACTGTGGTTACTTTGGCAAAATGCTTTCCCACTCACATCTCAGTCCCCTTCCCTACCTTGATTCCCAAGGGGAGGTCAGGTTTTGCCCCTTTCTCTTTTCAGGCCATTTACATATTGATTGGGAGATCCTGGAACACAATTACCAAATGCCTCCCTTGCAAACTCTGAACACTGGCAGTCCCAATCTAGGTTTGGAAAGTTCAAAAACCCTACCATAACAGCCCCATTATTATGGTTGATATTTAAGATGTCCCGATACATTTGTTCATCAGTCTGCCACGGATTATTCGGGGTCAGCAGTCAGATCGTATCAACGTGATGACCCATTCTTATTTCTCAGTTCTAACTTAGCTTCACTGGGCGATCCCACAGGAATATCCTCTCTAAGTCCTGCTGGGATGATTCATGCAATCAAAACCCACCACCACACGTCCTCTCCTGCCTCCCCTTCCTGGAGCATCTCTACCTTGAAACAATGAACTGCCAGTCCTGCCCCTCCCTCAGCTGTGTTTCTGTAATAACTATAATATCCCAGTCCCATGTTCCAATCCCTGCCTTGAGTTCATCTTCCTTAGCTGTCAGGCCCCTTGTATTGAAATAAATGCAGTTTAATCATCAGTTTTCCCCCATTGCCTGCTATGTTCTTGCCTGCCTTGTCTGCTGAAATTACTGTCTTTAACACGTGTACCAGTCTCAATCTTCTTTCTGGCCTTACGTTTATTTAAGGTCCAACACCCTGCCAGACTAGGTTATGTCCTCTCAAGCATCTCTAGCAATTCACCCCAGCAGGATGTGGGTCCCTCTCCCGCTCCCAGTTGAGGTGCCTTTCCCACCCTGTCTCCCTGTGCTGACACCTTCAGGGATCTATGAACTTGTCCACCAAGGTCCCTGTATTCCTCAGTACTCCGCAAAGTCCTACCATTCATTATGTCTGTCCTTCGCTTATCGTACCTCCCACAGAGTATTACCTCACTTCAATCAGAACTGAACTCTGCTTAGATTTTTATCTGATCGACATCGAACAGCAGACGGAGACCATCCCCCTCACTGTGGATAACACCCTCACCTTTCATATCATCTGCAAACCTACTAATGATACCTTCTGCTTTCACATCCGAGTCATTAATGGTCAATGGTTCCTGCACAGATCCCTGTGTACACCCGTTGGTGAAAGTATTCTACCCACCAGTTTTGCATCCAATTTGCCAACCTGCCTTGGAACCCAGTCCTTTTGGACCAACCTTCCATTTTGCATCTTATCAAAGGACTTATTCAAGTCCGTGTAACCCACATCATCTGCACTGCCTTCATCAATATACTTCAGCACCATTTCAAAAACCTGAACTGAATTCCTCAGACAGTACCTTCCTCTGCCAAATCTGTGATGACTAAACCAAGTTGATCCTTATCTTTGCAAGTGTGGATTCATCCTCATAATTCATTCCAATAATTTCCCTCCCCCTGCTGTCAGACTATCTGCTCTGTAATTACCTGGCCTGTCCCTGCTGTCCTTTTTGAACAAAGGGACCACATTAGCGATCCGCCAGTCATTCAACACTTCACCTGAGTCCAGCAAAGTATATATATCCACCAACAATCTCTGGGTAATTAGCATGGGGTCAAAGAATGCTGGTCCAGGCAGTAACACCCACATCCCATGAATGAATAAATAAAAATAAATATGTCCCTCCCTACCTCTGCAAACCACTCCAGCTGCAGTAATTCGTACTGGCTTTGTAACACCGTTCAGGCCCTGACCACTCTCTGTAACTCTCTCACTACCTCCAGCATCTTCATCTCTCCCTGTTCCTAACGTATCAATAAACCTTGACAATGTTTCCTCTTCGCATTGCCCTCCTCCTGCTAGCAGACCCATTGCAATCCCTTTAAAACTTACTCTAAAACTCTCACTTGAGGATTTTAAGTATTTTGTGGTGATCTTCTCAGCTTCCTAATCTAATATGATCCATTTTGTCCTGAGTGAGGGACTGATGGGGATTTCTTGCTGAGTTTTTGTCTGTTTCAATGGAATGTCCTTTTGTTGAGTGTTTTACACTGTTCATTCAAATGTTTTCCACAGTTCATTTCCAGACACCCATATTTCAGTCTGTGTAGCCTATTTACCTTGGTCAGTTTTCCTCTCAAACCCATGTAATTGGCTATTTTTGTTTCTATTTGTAGCTTGTCCTTTCTGTGATTTACTTGAAAACTTTATTTTTCTTTAAACTGCACTTTATCACAATTTTCCTGAGGATCTCTCCAGAATGACATAACTCATTCACTAAGTTTTCTCACACAACAGTCGCTCTGAGACAGTTACGTCCCTCGCTGGTTGCACAATGTGTTATTCTAAGAAATACTGAAAAAAAATTCTCTGAACTCCTCTTCCAATATCACTGTTGTCAGTGTGACTGTCCCAGACTTTGCGAATATTGAAATTTCAATAAATGTTCACCATTCCTTTATTAAAAATTCCAATGAGTTCCTGTGTAATGCAGTGATGAGCAAGGGAATGCTGTTCAGTGGTCTAAAACTGTTCTGCTGCTTGTGTCCTTGGCAAGGAATAGCCAGAGGTTACATTCAGACTGACTCTACTTCATGATCTGAGACCAAATGCTTTCTCTGTAATGCCCGTCTTACCCATTATTGTTAGTGTTACCCATTTTGCCTGAGTTTGCACAATGTTGCGAAACATTGAATATTTATGTCCACCTTTTGTTCGCCCTGTAACCACATCTCTCTGGTGTCAAAATCTCTTTTATCTCTGTGCCACAAATCCATCTACCTTGTTGCAGAGACTTTGTCCATTAATAAAAAACATAACTTACTCTTTCCCACAATTTCCTGTCACAAATGGTTTTGCTGATCTACAGTTTTAGTTAAAATTTGGCCCATCCTGTTCCTTTCTGTTGTCTTCGGTCACATTTTCTGTTGCTTCACCTTTTCTATTTGGATTTGGAAAGCTTCTTTCACCTGAAGCCTGTCCCAGCATCCTCTTTGTCAGTTTAAAGCCCTGTCCATAATCCTACCAATGTGATTGGCCAGGACATTGTTCCACTGGAACTGTGCTGGGACCAATCTGAATGGATTTTTTTAAAATCAGGTCTGGGATGTGGGTGTCTCTGGCTGACCAGCCTTTATTGCCCATCCCTTGCTGCCCTTGAGCTAAGCAGCTGGCTCGCCCATTTCACAGGATCATTGAGAGGCAAACACTTTGCTGTGGGTATGTCGTGCAGACCACGTGAAAGTGAACTGTCGTCTTTCTCTGAAGGTCAAGTGTTTGGATTTTTATCAATACTTATTTATGGATTGTTAATTCTAATTTTTAAAACATATATTCATTTAAAATTCCACATGGTTAGAAGTTAGAAAAAAGAAGAGAGGTGGTCACTTTGTTGGGACTGTATTGTAGACTGAGTAGACCCAACAGATACCAGAGGAGCAGCTGTGTTGAGGGATTGCAGATAACTATAGGAATAATAGAGGAGTACAGGCTGGAGATTTTAATATTCCCTGTATTGACTGGGCCACCTGGAGTATAAAAGACTCGGACAGATTGCAATTTTTCAAATATGTCCAAGAAAGGTTTCTAAATCAATATGCAGAGGGCCCTACTCTACTCAGGCAGGTGCAACACAGTGCCCACAACTGTCTTTGTTTTAACATAGTTATGAAGGAAGATCAGCAGGTCCCCAGATTGATGAGGAAAACTGGAACAGGGCCAGGTTTGGGGCCATTCTGCAGGATCTGGCCAGCGTCAATGCTGTGAATTTAAAATTGCACAATGCCCAGTTATAATCCAACTCGCTTTGGAAGCGCTGGTGATCACTGTAACAGATGAAAGGCTTCAACTAAATTTGTTTGATATTATATTCCATGACCCTGCCATCCTGTTGCTAGAAATTCTGTGCCTTAGGATTGTGCTCCACAACCACCTGATGAAGGGGCAGTGCTCTGAAAGCTAGTGCTTTCAAATAAACCGGTTGGACTGGAACCGAGTGTTGGGTGATTTTTAACTTTGTACATCCCCTGTCCAACACTGGCACCTCCACATTATGATTCTAATCGATTGGGTGAGTCTGTTTGAAGGAAAAGAAACAACTGGCAAATGGGAGGCTTTTCAAAGTGTGATCTGAAGAATCCAGGACCAGTCTGCCCCATTGGGATAAAGGGAAATGCTGGCAGGGTTAGGGATCCTTGGCTGGTGTGGGATAATAAGGCTCTGGTCTTGAAATGAAGACTGCATGCATTGGGTTTAAGCTTTCAGTATCTACATAAACTCTTCTATTCTTAAAGACACCACCAATCTGTGGAGACCCTACAAACCTCTCAGTCCCTGTAACACTCCCAATCTGCAGAAGCCATTCCAATGCCTGTGACTCTTTCAATCCAGTTCCTACAAGACCCACTATCTGTGTGAAATCTTTTCATTGCCAGCACCCACCCTGTCAATGTAAGCTGCTCTAGTGTCTCCATCTATCTACTCATTTCCATAATCTTCTTCAGCTCTTACATGTGTAAACGTCTCCCTCCCCTACAACCCTTCCCACTTTGACTAAACTGGAGGAGGTTACTAATGCTCCCTAATCTGTGAAACTGTCTCCAACCAAAATTGCTGTCTTTGTCACTTGGAGAATCTGTCTGATTCCACATCCTCTTTATCTAAATAACCTGCAGAACCTCAGCCTTCCTGTATCTATAAACATCTTCAGTCACGACTACCCTCCATATGTCTATTTGTTTTTCTAATCTGGACAACTCACTTTATCTCTGTACTCAGCTCCATTCACCTGAAAAATTCCTGTCTGTGTAAAATACCACTATCCTTATCCCTGTAAACTGCTCCATTCCTCCCAACCTCCCCATCTCCATGAACTCCTGTAGGCCCGACAGCTCTCCACATTTCTGTAACCTCCTGTGGCTCTGTGCCCCTCCCTCTCTGTGAAACCACCTCCAGCCCCCACACCCCTCCCAGTCTGGGCCATCTGCTCCAGATCAGACCATTGCTGTCTCTGTTACCTCATACAACCTTAGCAACGCCTCCTATTTGTGTCACTTCATTCAGATCACAACCTCTCCCGCTTCCCGAAACCTCTTGCTGCCATCATAACCCTTGCTATTTAGAACATGGATTAGCACATTCCAGAACAAGCCCTTCCGCCCTCAATATTGTGCTGACCTTTTATCCTACTCTGAAGACGAAACTAACCTGCATACCTTACATTTTACTGTCATTGATGTGCCTGTCCAAGAGTTGCTTAGATATCTGGAATGCGTCTGAATCTACCACGGCTGGCAGTCCATTCCACACACCCACCACACTGTGTCAATAACATACCAGTCCCGTCCATGCCGACAGGATATCCCAACCCCATCTAGTCCTACCTGCCAGCACCTGGCCCATATCCCTCTGATATCTAAGCTAAACCTTCCGCCAATTACCTTAAACTTATGTCTCCTTGTGATTGCCATTTCACCATGGGAAATAGTCTCTGGTTATCCACTCCATCTATGCCTCTCATTCCCTTGTACACCTCTATCATGTCACCATTCTTCCTCCTTCGCTCTGATCAGAAAAGCCCCAGCTTCTACAACCTACCTTCTATGGGCATGCTCTCCAGTCCAGGCAGCATCCTGTTCAATCTCCTCTGCACTGTCTTTAAAGCTTCCACATCCTTCCTATAATGAAGCAAACAGAACTGTTCACAATATTCCAAGTGTGGTCTAACTGAGGTTCTGTAGAGCTGCAGCAAAACCTCGCATCTCTAAAACCCAATCCCCCTTCTAATGAAAGCCAATACACCATATGCCTTCTTAACACCCTGTCAACTTGGGTGGTAACCTGAGGGACACAGGATCCCTTTGTTCCTGCACGCTGCTAAGAATTCTGCCTTTAACCACATAAAGGCTTTCTGCAGAATCCTCCAATCTCAAACTATGCCTACCTTTGTAAGTTCCTCCAGACCCTACAACACTCATAAACTGTGAAACCTCCTCAAGTCCCTATATTCCTAATGTCTGCAAAATCCTGCCATCCTGATGTCCCTCCATATCTCTGTAACCCCCACCATCCTCCAGTGCCTTCTAGGGAACATTGCAGAGGAAGGAAGAGTTGGAGAGTCTGGGCCATGTTACGAGGTATGAAGGGCTGCAGAACCTGGAGGATGGTACAAATGTAGGAAGGGACTTGGGACCTGCAGGAGGTTGCGCAATTCATAGAACCTGCAGGATGTGACCGAGGATGGCTTGTGGAACCTGGAGGATATTATGATTTGAACCGCAGGTAATTTTTGATTGGACCATTCAGCCGATCTTACAGTCATAGAGATGTACAGCGTGGAAACAGACCCTTCAGTCAAACCCGGCCATGCCGACAGGATATTCCAACCCAATCTAGTCCCACCTGCCAGTACCTGGCCGATGTCCCTCCAAACCCTTTCTATTCATATATCCATCCAAATGCTTCTTAAATGTTGCAATTGTACCATCTGTAAGATTGGCTGAAAGATCCAATCAAAAATTACCTGTAGTTCAAATTATAACATCCTCCAGGTTCCACAATACATTCACGGTCCCATCCTGCAGATCAGATATCTCAACCCAATATAGTCCCACCTGCCAGCACCCGGCCCATCTCCCTCTAAACCCTTCCTATTCATACATCCATCCAGATGCTTTTTAACTGTTGCTGTTGTACTAGCCTCCACCACTTCCTCTGGCAGCTCATTCCATACATGTCCTATCCTCTGCGTGATAATGTTGCCCCTTAGTTCTCTTTTATACCTTTCTCCTCTCACCCTAAACCTTGCCCTACAATTCTGGACTCGCACACCCCAGGGGAAACACTGTCTATTTACCTTATCCATGTCCCTCTTGATTTTATAAACCCCAATAAGGTCACCCCTCAGCCTCCGACTCTCCAGGGAAAACAACCATCGCCTGTTCAACTCTCCCTATAGCTCAACCCTGGCAACATCCTTGTAAATCTTTTCTGAACCCTTTCAATTTTCACAACATCCTTCCGATAGGAAGTAGAACAGAGTTGCATGCAGTCTTCCAAAAGTGGCCTGACCACTGTCCTGTACAGCCGCAATATGACCCCCCAACTCCTGTACTCAATAGTCTGACCAATAATGTATACCAAGCGCCTTCTTCGCTATCCTAACTACCTGTGACTTTGCATAGACAGACAGAGTGGCCTGAGGTCTTCTGAGTAATGTTAGTTCAGTCTAAGCTGGTAGGCGGAGGCAGTGAAGTATTTGCAGTGCTGTCTGATGAATGGTCGAGAAATAATGCACATGTCAAACAGGCTATTGTAAGTGCTTATGGATTGCTTATGAAACGGAAGCCACGACAATTCCCTGTACTGTACCATCGCTAACTGACAAAGCTCCTTCAGACCTATATCCTCCAAATTGTTGAAACATGCTATCACCATGGCAACCCCCATTATTTCCAAACATTGTTGAGTCTCTAAAACCATCCCTATCAGTTTAATCTACTCCTCTGCATACAACACTCCAGGTCTGTGTAATCTCTTTAAGTCCTTCAGTTCCTATATACCTATGTGTAAGTGTGACTGCTTGGATGATAATACAGGAGTCATGGTTAGCAAGTTTGGGAGTGAGACTGAAATTGGTGATAAAGTGGACAGTGAAGAGGGTTATCGAAGAGTACAAAGGGATCAACAGTACAGCTGGGTCAGTCAGGTTAGAAAGAACAGGTGGAGAAATGCAAGATATTGTATTGTGGTAAAACAGACCAGGCTGGACTGGTAAAGTAAACGTTCGGGCCCTTGTCAATCAGTGACCCAGGGACGCAGATACACAGTCTTTTGAAAGTAGCGTCATGGGTAGACAGGCTGGTGAAGCAGGCGTTTGGGATGGTTACCCTTCATTGGGCAGAGCATTGAGAGTAGGAGTTGGGATGTCATGGTGTATCTGTACAGGACATTAGTGAGGTCACTGTATAAGCATTGTTGATTTTCTGGAAAAAATCAACTTGTTCACGTGTGTCCTTCAGGGAGGGACATCTAGCATTCTTACATGGTCTGGCTCACATGTGACTCCAGTCCCGCAGCAATGTGGCTGACTCTGAGCTGCCTCTAGGCAATTAGCAATGGGGTAATGTATGCTGGTCCATCCTCAGGCCGCAAATGAATCAATGAGAATACATATCTCCATCCCTAACTCTGCAAACAGCTCTAGCTGCAGCAATCCGTACTGGCTTTGTAACATTGTTCAGGACTTTGCCTCTCTCTGTTACACCCTCACCACTTCCAGAACCTTCAATTCTCCCTGTTCCTATCATCTGACAATGTTTCCTCTTCCTACTGCACTCCTCCTGCTAGGAGAATCCATAGCGATCTCTTTAACAAATGTGTCCAAGTTTCTAAATGCTGGCTTCTCAGAATTGATCGTTTTTTTTTCATCTCTTAATCAAATCTGTTAAGTCCTGGGCCAAGACCGTCCAAAGTGGGGAAAGAGCATTGGGAAGGTGTTGAGCACCTCGAAACTTGCTGTGGTGAAAATAGGAATCCAGCAGAAAACAGCACAAGGAGAGCGCTGTCACGCCAACGCCCCACCCACCCTCTTCCCATGTCCACCTCATGCCCCATGTGTAATAGTGTGTGTGGAAGGCCACATCGGTTTGTACAGCCAACTCTAGACTTTCCCACCCTCGCCCCGAGATTGGGAGAGAGTCAGCCTCATCTGTGAGCCACCGCCAAAGAGATGATGAGATATGAAGATTGAATCCCCTCACAATTATCCCAGTGCCTTTGTTACAAATTCAAACAATTCCCTGTTAATACAGTGTCTAGTAATGTGATATCACTCAGTATCTCTCCATGTGGTACCCCTCGCTGTGTCGGTCTATTTGCTGCCTCTGGCAGCATTTCTCCCTCTTACAGATGCTCTGAGATGCTGAGTCAACAGAATTGTCCACTCCAGATAGACGCAGCAGCACATACAAGGGATGGAGACTGGGATTCTCGAGATCTCTGCTGGACTCAGTGCCACTCTGCATGAGTTATCCTCATTACATCAGTCTAATTTCCCATTCTGTCTATTTCTGTCTCATGCAGGTAATCAGGATGTTCCTAACTCCTGTCTCATCCATCACCTCATTGAAGCTGGTTGGTCAGCCAGAGAGAGAGAGATGGAGAGGGAGATCTGGAGCCTTCAGTAAATCCTGCAGCCGGTAAGATCACTCACAGTAAACAGCACAAGATGGAGGTGGTAGACTTCTATATTCCGACCTGGAAGACAGGACATAGATACAGAGCTGGGCAAGGAACAGCAACATTCTAGGCTTCATTCCCACCATCTTGTGAGGGTCCTGCTTTCACCTCTGCTGTACTGGTCCTCAATGCGACAGCACAGGGGATAGCAGGCATCAATCCTGGCCCATTCTGTGTTAGTGATCTCTGTAATATCCTCCAGTCCAGATAATCCTTCCTCTGTTTGGAATCTCCACACCATTCTCCCTGTCTCTGTCAGGTTCTTCAATCCCTAACATCCTAATTCCTAAACTTCTGCAGTAGATACTCAATTCCTTCATCCCTGTAAACCCTGACTGTCCTGTCTATCCCTGTAAGCTCCTCCCACCAACACCACCCTCCATGTCAATGTATTTATCTTTAACCTCTCCAACGGTCCCTACCTATGTAATCTTCTCCAGCTCCTACAACCCTTCCTTAGCTGTGAAAAAATTGTAATCTCCTTGTCCTTCTCTAATTCTTTGATCTTTATCTTGTTAAATTACACCCTCATTCCCGACACCATACCCCTCGCGACCACAGGAACCTCCTTCAGTTTGTACAACCCTCCCTATTTGTGTAACTGTCTCCACCCCAGTAACCTGGCATTCTCCATTGCCTTCCCATCTCTGTAGCCTCCAGAGCCTAGAAGCCACCTTATATTTATAAACGTCTTCAGTCACGACAACCTTCCATATCTCTGTTAGTATACACAATACTCTCCTAGATGAAACAGCCCCCTGTCTGTGCCTCTCAGTCTGCCTACCTCTTCCTTTCTCCATCTCTATACCTATCTCCAGAATCTAATCCAGCTCCCTCTATCTCTGTAAATTCCTCCAATCCCCAAACCCCTTTGTCCCACTGACATTCTTGACCAGATGTAACTCTGTTTAACTCTAACATCCTTGAGTCCCTGTAAGCCTCCCTGTCTCTGTAACCTCTACCCATCTGTTCAACCCCCCACTACTGAGGAATGACTCCCTGCATTCACCATAAGGCAGATGGGATGACAGTGAACAGATATGATGGAACTGTCATTCCGGAGATTTAGCTGCAGAATGACCATCGCTGGGAGTGAATACTGAAGGGTTGTTGGGATAGAGTCATGGAGTCAGAGAGATGTACTACAACATGGAAACCAGCCCTTCGGTCCAACCCATCCATGCTGTGCAGATATCCCAACCCAATCTAGTCCCAATAGGCAGATTCAGCAAAAAGCCAACAAGTTGTGAAGGAAGGATGAGGTTAATGCATTAATGAGACAGTCATGTGGATCTGAATAACAAAAGTGGAGCTGAGAATAAGCAAGCAGCAGCAACCGTTAGCAGGAATTCTTTTGTAGGCACCAACCAGTGATGGGAATGTCAATACGGTTACAGTCAGGACACTGAATGTACTTGTAGCAAGAACAGTACAGTACCTGTGTGTGACAGTGGTGTGATCTCCATGCCGACTGATACAGCAGTGAGTATCAGTGCTGTAACGGATAGAATCCTGGATTGTATGTGAGATGGTTTTCTATAACATCATATCATATTTGTAGATCAAGTGCTGTGTACGAATAAATATCCAATAATCCCATTATAAAGGAGTTTTGTGAGCAGAAACCCATAATATTATGCAGGGCATATTGAGTTTGTGCTCAGACCATGAGATGTAGGAGGGGAATGAGGCCATTTGGCCCATTGAGTATACTGTGCCCTTCAGTCAGATCATGGCTGATCTGATACTGTTCAACTCTACTTTCCTGCCTTTTCCACAAAACCCTTGTTTCCCTGATTCAGTAACATCTGCAGGAGGTTACAGAACAGTTGGAGAGATAGACAGAAATGGCAAATTGGGTTTAGTCTGGACAAGTGTGAGATGATGTCAAATTCAGGAATAAAGTTCTCATCCTGAGGGATATTGATATCCAGAAGGATCTTGGTGCAAGTCAGTAACCCCTGAAAATGGCAACAGAAGTGTTTCAGATGGGAAACAAAGCAAATGGAGCACTGACCTTCATCGGTCACAACGTTGGGTAAAGTGGTTTGCATCTGATGCTGTAATTGTATAAAACGTTTGTTTGGCCACATTTGGAGAACTGTGTGCAGTTCTCATCTCCACACAATAGGGAGGATGGGGAGGCTTTGGAGAGGGTGCAAAAGGGGTTTATCAGCACGTTGCCTGTGTTAGGGTTTTTAAGTGTGTGTTAGGTGTTAAGAGGAAATTTAACAAAGTTGAATTGCTTTGTGAGGGTATCAGAGGCTGACAGGTGTCCAGGTACAGGGATATAACATTAGGACAGGGATAGATAATGTAGATAGTCAGCATCTCTTTTCCAATGTGAAAGTTTCAAATACTAGAGTGTAGAGGTTTAAGGTGAGAAAGAGAAAATTTAAACGAGATGTGTGAGGCAAGTTTTTTTTTGCAGAGAGTGGAAGTTGCCAAGCGAGGTCATAGAAAGAGAAATGTGAGTAAAGTTTTGAAGTGGGATTTCAACAGAAACATGAACGGGAAGAGCATAGAGGGATATGGACCACGTGCAGGCAGATTGTATGAGTTAGAATAGCATCATGGACAGCATAGACATGGTGGGCCGAAGGGCCTGTTGCTGTGCTGTGCTGTTCAGTTTTCTAACTTCCCAGCATCCGCCCGATCAGAGCCCCTCAGAATGGATGGTTCATTCCATTTCTCTCTCATTATCTAAACTTCAATGGGTTCAACCTCAACCTACTCCACCTCTTTTCATTGGAAAATCCCTCCATTCCCAGGATCAGCCGAGTGAGCCTTCTCTGACCTGCCTCCAATGTGACAATATCTTTCCTTCAGGCACTCTCACTGTTCATAATATTGAACCTTGCATCGTTTTAGCAAAACCTCCCTTTTTTAGACTCCATTCCCTCTGTAATAAATGCCAGCATTTGATTTGCCTTCTCTATTCCCTGCTGACCCTGTGAGCTACCTTTTTCAGATTGATACACAAGAACTCCCACAACCCTTTCTGCTGCCCGTCTGAAACCAAATAGAGTTACCCTGTCAGTAAGTCGGGACCATACTGACATTGTTAGAAAGGATATGTCAATATACAATAACTGGCCACTTAGAAACACATTTGATAAAAGAGAATTTGTTTCTGAGCCTGTTGGATTTAATTTGTTGGTGTGAATATAAATGGCAGAATTGTAAGGGTGTGAGAGGGGATATCATGTATTTGAATTATGAGAAGCCTTTGTGCAAGTTTCAGTCAGGGCTAAAGAGTAACTTAGTAGAGAATAGGGTCCCTTAAAGATCAATAAGGTCACCCCTGTGTGGAACCAGAGGAGATGGGTGAGATATTAGACAAAATAGCCTTGTCAGTATTTACTGTGGAGAAAGACATGGAAGCTCGGGAACTTGGAGAAATAAATAGCGATGTCTTGGAAAGAATCCTCACCAGAGAAGAGAAAGTGCTGGAATCTTAAAACAAATAAAGGTAGATCAATCCTCAGTAGCTCATTGGGTCGATACTAGAATATTGTGGGAAGCTAGGGAAGAGATTGCAGTGTCCTTAACAGAGATATTTATATTATCAACAGACACAGTGAGGTGTTGGAAGACTGGAGGGCGGCTAATGCTGTTCCATCACTTAAGGGCTGCAGGGAAAAGCCAGGAAATTACAGCCCTGTGAGCCCAGTGATGGGGAAGTTGTTGGAGGAGATTCTGAGAGAAAGGAGCTCCTTACATTTACAAAGGCAAAAGCTGATTTGAGATGGTCATCATGGCTTTGTGAGTGGAAAACCACGTTTCTCAAACCGGATTGACTCTTCGAGGAGGTGGCCAAGAGATAGATGAAGGCAGAGCAGTCAACGTTGTCCACGTGGACTTCAGCATCTAGTCAAGCGGAAGAAAGAAGCTAACTTGAGGTTGAGGAAGCAAGGATCAGACAGGACTCCAGAGAGTTACATTGGGTGGCGCGGTGTCTCAGTGGTTAGCTCTGCTACGTCAAAGCACTACAGGCTCCATTTCGATGAGAGCCTCAGGCGACTGTCTGTGGGGAGTTTGCACATTCTAGCCATGTCTGCGTGGGTTTCCTCCAGGTGCTCCAGTTTCCACCCACCATCCAAAGATGTGCAGATTAGGTGACTCAGCCATGCTAAATTACCCATAGTGTTCAGGGATGGGTAGTTTGGTGCATTAGTCAGGGCAAATGGAGAGTAACAGGGTGGGGGAATGGGGCTGGGTTGGATACTGTTTGGAGGGTTAATATGGAGGTGTTGGGCCAAATGGCCTGTTTCCATACTGTAGAGATTCCCTGAAGGTACCAGGAAGGAACCAAGGAATGGACTTAGGGCAACTAGAAGGCAGCATGAAAAAGCTTTCTTGGGAAGGCTTAAGGAAAACTGTGAGGCATTCTCCACTTCTGTGAGGAACAAGAGGATGGTCAGAGTGAGAATAAGGCCACTCTGGGATAGTGGAAGGAACTTGTCTCTGGAGTCACAGGAGGTAGGGGAGGTCTTTTAATGAATACTATGCCTCAGTGTTCACTGCTGAGAAGGGTCTTGTTGTTTGTGAGGACAGTGTGAAACAGGCTGATGGGTGGATGTTAAGGAGGAGGATGTGCTGAGAATTTTGTAAAAGATAAGGATAGATAAGTCGCCGAACCAGACTGGATGCGTCCAAAGTAACTGCACGAAGGGAGGGAATGGATTGCTGCGCACCTGGTGATGACCTTTGCACCCTCACTGTCCACTGGAGTCGGACCAGTTGATTGGAGGCAGGATAATATTATTCCCTTGTTCACGAAAGGGAATAGGAATAATCCTGGGAATTGCACACCTGTCAGTCTTATGTCTGTGGTGTGCAGATTATTGGAGAGGATTCTGAGAGAGAGGATTTATTTTTTCCTTGGGAAACCATAGTTTGATTAGAGATAGTCAGCATGTTTGTATAAGGGCCAGGTCATGCCTTAAAAGTCTTATTGAATCTTTTAAGAATGTGACAAAACACCTTTATGGCTTATTCAGGAAATACAGAGGCATGGGATACAGGGAAACCTGTCTGTCTGGATACAGGATTACTGGCCCACAGAAGACAGAGGGTGATGATAGCTGGAAATAATTCATCCTGGAACTCAGTGACCAGTGGTTTTCTGTAGGGTGTGATTACAGCTCTTGTGCTCTTTGTGATTTTATGAATAAGTTGGATGTGTGAGTGGAAGGGTCGGTTAGTAGACTTGCCAATGACACGAAGGTTGGTGGCGTGGCTGACAGTGTGGAGGTCTGTTCTAGATTGCAACGGGACATTGACAGGATGCAGAGCTGGGCTGAGAAATGGCAGATGGAGGTCAATCTGGAAAAGTGTGAAGTCATTCATTTTGAAGATTGAATTTGAATGCAGAATACAGGGTGAAAGGCAGGATCTTTGGCAGTGTGGAGGAACAGAGGGATCTTGGGGTCCAAGTCCATAGATCCCTCAAAGTAGCCACCCATGCTGATAAGTTTGTTAAGAAGGGATATATTTTGTGGGATTTCATTAGTTTGGGGATTGAGTTTTAAAGCGGTGAGGTTATGCTGCAGCTCCACACCCCCCACCAACCCA
>NW_026868526.1:15000-60777 GCF_020745735.1 Hemiscyllium ocellatum | reverse complement strand
CCTACAGTGTGGAAACAGGCCATTCGGCCCAACAAGTCCACACCCACCCTCTGAAGAGTTTCTCAACCAAACCTATTCCCCTACCCCATTATTCTACATTTTCCCTGACTAATGCACCTAACCTATACATCCCTGAACACGACAGGAAATTTAGCTTGGCCAATTCACCTAACCTGCACATCTTTGGACTGCAGGATATAGGGGTATAAAGAGTAGATAATAGGTGAGGACAGAGCCCAAAAGAAACAATAACATTTGGAAAGACAAAGGAGTGGATAACAATTTGGCTGGGAGGGTGCACAGCTGTTAATGGAGGGGACAGGAACCTATGTCTGGCAGCAGCTCAGTGGAGGTGCTGGAAATGGCAGCTGATGATCTATGTTCTGCTGCAAAACAGACCCTGTGCTTCCAGTTGCCTGTCACTTTAACACACGAGCCTGTTCCCTGGCCAACATCTCTGTCTCATGCTTACTGCAATGTTCCAGTGAAGCTTGATGCAAGCTGGCAGAACACTCCAGAACACACCAAAATGCCACGTATTTCAAGGACTGCAATTTCCCCTCCCATGTGGCCAACAATACTCTCCAGTGTATCTCCACCACTTCCCGCACCTCTGCCATTGAACCACACCTCTCCAACTGCAACAAGGATAGAACCCCCCAGTCCTCACCTTCCACCCCCATTCCCTATGAATTCCTAGTCAGATTCATCCACCCTCCACTCCCAGCAGCTCCACTTGCCAATGCAAGAGGTGTAAAACCTGTGCCTACACCACCCCCCTCACCTTCCACATCCAACAGAGAATTTCCAGCACATCCAAACACCTCACCAATTATGGCCTTTCCTTTCAATGTGGTCTCTTCTATAATGGGGAGCCAGGACACCAACTTGCGGAATGTTTCAGGGAACATTTATGGAACACGTGCACCAACTAACCCCACCATCCTATGGCTGACCACTTCAATTTCCCCACCCTCTCCGCCAAGAACATGCAAGTCCTGGGCCACCTCCACCACCAAATCCCAGCCAGCCGACACCTGGAGGAAGAAAACCTCACCTTCCACATTGGGACCCTTTAACCACAGAATCAAGGTTTCCTCATCTCCCCTCCCTGCCTTATCCCAGATCCAACCCTCCAACTAGACACCACCCTCTTGAGCTGTCCCACCTGTTCATATTCCTTTCCAATTATCCACTCTACCCTCTCTCCATTACCCTCCACCTACATCTACCTATTGCCTTCCTAGCTCCTTCCCACCAATACCACACATCCCTCTTATTTATCTCTCAGCCCTCTTACTACCCTCCTCCCCCTCCAATCCCGATATTCCTGATGAAAGGCTTATGCCCAAAATGACTATTCTCTTGCTCCTGGGATGCTACCTGACCTGCTGTGCTTTTCCAGCGCCACACGTTAATTCAAGTTGGAAGAACAACACCTCATCTTCTACTTGGGGACCCTGCACCCCTCTATCCCTAGTATCAAATTTAATAATTTTAGGTCCTGAACTCTCCAATGTCCTAGCGCCCTAGCCTCTTAACCCACACACCAGGCCTTGTTATTACATAGCCTGCCATTACACATTACCTATGGTTAGCCACTAACAGTCCCCAGAAACAGCTATTTACCCTCCCCCAGCCAGATCCTTATCCACTACTTTGTCCAACTGCTCTCATCTCTTTCTTTGGAATCTATCACCACCTATCATTTACTCCCTAACCCCTACCTTCTGCACATAAACCGACATTTCTTTTCAGTAACATCAGTTCTGAGGTAGGGTCAGCGGATCCAAAATATTAACACTGATTTCTCTTCACAGATGCTGCCAGACCTGCTGAGCTTTTCCAGTCCCTTTTGGTTGTTGTGTAATATTTACAGCATCTGCAGTTCTTTTGGTTCAAATTTACCAGGAATTTCTAATTCAGGTCTAGCAGCCTCAAACCGTGCGTTTATAAACCCTCCCAGTCCATACAAACTCCATCTCACTCCCAGTCTCTGCTGTCTCTCTCACTCCCTTCACACTCACTGAGTCACCCACAGAGACACTGCACCTGCACAGCTCATGGTCACGTGTTGGCCCATTGGACCACCCCTCATTCACTCCCATTAGCTGGAGGATCACACCAACTCCCCTATTGGTCTGAAGCCGCCATGAATCACCTGGATCGCATTGTGACATGAGTGGTGTGCTCCTCCCAGGAGTATTGGAGGCTGAGGGGTGACCTTATAGAGGTTTATACAATCATGAGGGGCATGGGTAGGAAAAATGGACAAGGTCTTTTCCGGGGGGGGGGGGGCAGAGAGTCAGCTTTTTTCATAGCAGGTGGTGCGTGTATGGAATCTTCTGTCAGGGGATGTGGTGGAGGTTGGTATAATTAGACCATTTGGCATCTGGATGGGTATATGTATTGGAAGGGTATGGTGGGATGTGTGCCAAGTGTTGGAAAATGGGACGAGATTAGGTTAGGATACTGGTCAGCATGGACTAGTTTGACCAAAGGGGTTGTTTTCATGCTGTACATCTCTATGGCTCTGCACTGGCATGAGCTTCAACATTTAGTGAACGGGGGCAGTATCACAGAGTAGAGAGACTGGCGGCTATTCAGCCCATTGGGGCTGTACTCTCCCCCACTGGAGATGGTGCCAGTCTGTCCCAACTCACCTCCCATTTGCCTGTAGTCCTCCAAATCCTTCCTTAGAAGAAGCTAAATTGCAAATTTGTTTGACAATAATTACTGAATCTGCATCCAGCTGTCGTTCAAACTGATCCAGATGCTTAGAACCGAAAATGTCTTGCTGGAAAAGCGCAGGTCAGGCAGCATGCAAGGAGCAGGACAGTTGATGTCTCGGGTATGAGCCCTTCTTCAAGAATGTGGAAAGTGTGTCCAGCAGGCTAAGATAAAAGGTAGGGACAAGGGACTTGGGAGGGGAATTGGAAATGCGATAGGTGGAAGGAGGTCAAAGTGAGAGTGATAGGCTGGAGTGGGGGTGGGGGCAGAGATGTCAGGAAGAAGATTGCAGGTTAGGAAGGTGGTGCTGCGTTCGAGGGATTTGACTGAGACAATGTGGGGGAGGGGAAATGAGGAAACTGGAGAAACTGAAGTCACAATTGTATCAACCACTGAGGTCTGCAACTGCCATATGCATTCTTTTGTTGAAAAAAAGAATTATTCACTGGCAAAGATACTGTGGAAAATTTAGTCCGTTTAGAGAGCAGCACATTGTCAGGGGTTGGGCAGCAGAAGAAAATTAACTTACAAAAGGTCTGTGAAATTAACAGTAAAACACTAAACAACCCAAACACCCTGTATCCAAAGACTTTAACTCCCCTTCCCGCTCCACCAAGGTCATGCAGGTCCTGGGTCGCCTCCATCTGATGCCTGGAGGAAGAACGCCTCATCTTCTGTGTTCGGATCCTCCACCCACATGGGATCAATGTGGATTTCACCAGTTTCCTCATTTTCCACTCCCCCCACCTTATCCCAGATCCAGCCTTCCAACTCAACACTGCCCTCCTGACCTGTCCTACATGTCCATCTTCCTTCCCACCGATGGGCTGCTGCCTGACCTGTTGTGCTTTTCCAGGATTATGATTCGACATTGAAAACATCCTGACTCTGACACTCTGTGTAAACCCTGCTCTATCACTCCCTGCCAGGGAAGGCTGCGCATGCTTCCCCCTGCAACTTGCCCCTCACAAAGGTGGCAGCCACAGACATGTCCCGTGGATCACTGTCCCTAATAAAGGCGGCGAGCACTCACATCATTCACCATTTGAAGCATTTTCCAGTTTGTCACAAACGGGCCTGGGATTTTCAGATTTGTGTTTTCCGATGTGCACTACGTTCTGTAAAATGTCTCAGCCCATTCCATTAAAATTTCCTTCTCTTCCTGGTCAATATGCCTTTTCTTAACCGTGCCCTGCACCTTCACACATTTCCAACGCCTTGCTGCCAGTGAAGCTTATCACGTGGTTGAGTATAGCCACGCCACTCATTCACTCAGATTGGTTGGAGGACCAACCGGCATTGCCAGGTCCTGCACCGAGATCAATCACCAGAGGCCCATTGTGGGCTGGAGCTTGCTCAGTGCTTCCTGCTTTTGCTGCTGTTCATCAGGTATAAGAGAGAGGGTTCATTCCTGTTTGTTCTAATGTCAGAAATTAACAACAACTACCTGCATTGGATGGAGCCTTTCACACAGAAATCTCCTAAAGTGCTTCACGAAGGCTGGAAATGTTAATAAAAAGAACTTTAAGATACATCTTTGAGGATTACAGAGGGTGTAAGGAAGGATATTCAAGAGGTTTTTTTGTTCAGATTAGATTGCTTAGACAAACCGCCCAAAGAGCAACTCACCCAGACCCATTCCCTTACATCTAACACTACGGGCAATTTAGCATGGCCAATTCACCTAACCCGCACATTTTTAGACTGAGAGGGGAAACCGGAGCACCCGGAGGAAACCCACGCAGACATGGGGAGAATGCGCAAACTCCACACAGACAGTTGCCTGAGGCAGGAATAGAACCCGGGTCTTTGGCACTGTGAGGCAGCAGTGCTAACTACCGTGCCACTCATCTGTAGCTCTGTCCTCTGCAGCTCCAATCGTGGAGTGATGTATGTGGAGAAAAGCTTACAGTTAGTAGCTAACCATAGTTTAACAACCCCATGTCCTAGCCCCCTACCCCACACACCAGGCCTTGCTCTCACAGCCTGTCATTACACACTCCCTATGGTTAGCCAATAACAGTCTCCATTAACAGCTATTCACCCTGCCAGCCAGATCGTTATCCACTCCTTTGTCCAACCATTCTTCTCGCTCTATTCCCACCTATCCTTTACTCCTTACATCCTTCTCCCACCCCTACCTTATGCATATAAACCAACATTTCAGTTCTGAGAAAGGGACATTGGATCTGAAACGTTAACTCTGATTTCTCTTCACAGATGCTGCCAGACCTGCTGACATTTTTCCAAGCCTCCTGGTTGTTGTTTCTGATTTACAGCATCTGCGGTTCTTTTGGTTTTCATTTACTGGGAGTTTCTAATTCAGGTTTAGCAGCCTCTGTCCAGTCTCTGCTGTCTCTCCAACTCCCTTCACACTCACCAAGTCCCATCCTCACAGTGACAATGCCCCTGCACAGCACATGGTCACATGTTGTCTTGCTGGCCACACCCCTCATTCACTCCCATTGGCTGCAGGACCACACAGACTCTCCTCCAATTGGTCTGGAGCTGCCGTCAATCAGCCAGGCACCATTGTGATGAGAGTAGTAGACTCCTCCTTCTCTCTGCCCTGGAATGAGCTTCATCATTCACAGTCAATGAGGGCAGTATCACAGAGCACAGGGGCTGGGGGCGATTCAGCCCATTGGGGCTGTACTCTCCCCCTCTGGAGATGCTGCAAATCTGTACCAATTCTCCTCCCCTTTGCCCACAGCCCCCCAAATCTTTCCTTAAAATGTAAAATTCCAAATCTGTTTGAGAATAACCACCTGCCATTCAGATTGTTCCAGATGCTCAGAACTTACTGAGTAAAATAGTGCTCATGTTTTCACCTTGCATTATTTGCCAATTACTTGAAAGTGGTTATTAAAAGTTGTGACAGTGTTAACAATTCCTCTGTCTCTGCAAATTCAATTTCTTGGAACCCAATCTGCGCCTGGTCAAAATCACTGCTTCATCCTCTCAGTTCCAAAGACAATTATCTGTGCTTTAGTTAGCACTCCACAAAAAAGGAACACATCTTAATTTATTAATTTCAAACAGACGTGCAGCACAGAAACAGTCCTTCACTCCAATTCGTCCATGCCAACTAGGAATCCTGAACTACTGGAGTCCCATTTACCAGCTATTAGCCTATATCCATCAAACCCCTCACTGTTCACGTACCCAATCGGATGCCTTTTAAAAGTTTAAATTGCAGCAGCCTCTCCTACTTCATCTGGCAGCTCATTCCATACACACACCACACTCAGCTTGAAAATGTTGCCCCTTAGATCCCTTTTAAATCTTTGCCCTCTCAACCTAAACCAACCAATGTGCTCTAGTTTTGGACCTAGCTTATTCTTATCCACGCCCCTCTAGATGTTATAAATTTACATGAAGTCACCTCTCAGTCTTTGACTCTCCAAGGAAATTAACCCCAGCCTATTCAGCCTCTCCCTGTAGTCCAAATCCTCCAATCCTGGCAATATTTTTGTAAATCTTGTCCTTTTCAAGTTTCACAACATCATTCCCAGAACAGGGAAATTCAAACTGAAAACAGAATTCCAGAAGTGGCTTAATCAATATCCTGTCCGGCCAGAATATGACGTCCCAGTTTCTGCATTCTATGCTTTGACCAATAACGGACAGCATTAATGGAGACCCATCTGCAAGCGGTTCACCCGTATCCCTCTAAATCCTCCCTCTTCATGTATCCAATCAGATGCGTTTTAAATGCTGCAATTGTACTAGCCTCCACCCCTTCCTCTGGCAGCTCATTTAATACTTGCAATGCCCTCAACATGAACAAGATGCCCCTTAAACCTTTCCCTCTCACCTAAAGCCTGTACCCACCGAACTTGGAAAAAAGCCCCTGACTGTTCACCTTATCCATGCCCGTCAATATTTTATAAACCTTCATAACATCAGCACTCTCCAGGGAAAATAGTCCCAGCCTATTCAGCCTTTCCCAATAGCTCAAACTGTACAACGTTGGCAAAGCCCTTGCAAATGTTTTCTGAAACCTTTCAAGTTTCTCAACATTATTCCAAGAACAGAGAGATTGGAACTGAAAACAGAATTCCAGAAGGGTGTAATCAACGTCCATGACGTCACAACAGCTGCATTCAATGCATTGACCAACAACGGAGAGCACACAAAACGCTGCCTTAACTCACCTGTCTACTTGTCACTAATACTTTCAAAGAGCTGTGAACCCGGACTCCATGTCTCTTTGTTCAGCAACACTCCTCAGGACCTTACCATTAAGTTCTGCCCTGATTTGCCTTTCCAAAATACAACAGCTCACATTTATCTAAATTGAACTCCATCTGTCATTCCTTGCTCCAATGGCCCATCTGATCAAAATCCTGTTGTATTCTGAACTAACCTTCTTCACTGTCCACTACATCTCCAATTTTGGTGTCTTCTGTAAACCTACTGACCATACCTCATATATTCACATCCAAGTCATTTATGTAAGGGCCCAATATCCATCCTTGCAGCACACTCCAGTCCACAAAGCAACCCTCCAACATCATCCTCTGTCTCGTACCTTCAAGGTAGTTTTGTAATGGCTTGCTCTCCCTGCATTTCATGTTATCTAACCCTGCTAACCAGTCTGCTAACCAGTCTGTTGAATGTCCATATAAACAACATTCACCACCTGGCTTAATCAATTTTCTTTGTCACTTCAAAAACACTCACTTAAGTTTTGAGATACGATTGTGCATGTACAAACTCACATTGACTTTCCCTGATCATTCCTTACCTTTCCAAATAGATGGATATCCTGTCCTTCAGAATCCTTTTCAACAACTTCCCTGCCACTGACTTCAGGTTCATTGTTCTCTTCTTCCATGGCCTCTTCTTACCAGCTTTTTAAAATAATGGCACCCCACCTGCCACTATCAACGGTACAAATACCTTAGGAGAGGCCCAACAATTACTTCCCTAAATTTCCAGGAAGTTCCAGGATACACCTGATCAGGTTGCAGGGCATTATCCACCGTGATGTGATAAGACATCCAGTACCACCTCCTCTGTAATATGGACATTTTTCAACTTATCACTGTTTATTTCTCCAAATTCTCGAGCTTCCAAATACTTCCCCAGTAAAAAAAATGAAGTGAAATATTTGCATATCTTTTGCACCCCCTATGGTTCTATAGACAGCATTGTTGACCTTTAAGGGGTCCTATTCTCTGGTCCAGTTAATCTTTTGTCTGTGATATATTTGTTTAACCTCTTTGGATTCTATTCCAGGACATCCCAGAAAGGCCTACTTCAAGGACCTTAATTCTCCTCTGACTTGATCAACAATGCCCTTCCAACACATACCCTCCACTTCCCGCACTTCTGCCTTTACCCCATCCCTCCAGCCACAATAAAGAATATAACCCTGCGGTCTTCACCTTCCACCCCACTAATCACAATATACAGCGCATTAACCTCTTATTTCTGCTACCTAAAGTCACACCGCACCACCAGAGACATATTTCCCTCCCCACCCCTATCTGTGTTCCGCAGAGACCATTCCCTCTGCAACATCCTGTTTAGGTCCACATCCTCCCGCCAACCCACGCTCCACACCCTTGACCCTCCCTTGCCACCATGAGAGACGCAAAACATGTGGCCACACCTCCCTCTGACCAAGACTCCAAAAGGATCTTTTCACATCAGGCAGAGATTTGCCTACACATCTCAAAACCTCATCTACTGCATCTGGACACTATAGGAAATTTAATATGGTGCACCAACTAACCTACACATCTTTGGACTGTGGGAGCAAACTGGAACACCCGAAGGAAACCCTCACAGACACTGGGGAGAATATGCCATCTTGAATACAGGCAGTCGCCCAAGGCTGGAATCAAACCCAGGTCCCTGGTGCTGAGGAAGCAGCACTAACCACTGAGCCACAATACTGTGGGAACTTTGGTGCTGATTTGCTACCCTACTGATACCTCAGTCACTCACCCTGCCTCATTTCCTAAGAGGCAGTGATGACGGAATGAAATTATCACTAGACAGTTAATCCAGAGACCCAGATAACGTTCTGGGTACCTGGGTTGGAATCCCATCACGGCAGATGGTGGAATGTCAATTCAATAAATATCTGGAAAAAAAATCTACTGGCGGCAAGGAATCCATTGTCAATTGTTGGAAAAACCACTGTGGTTCACTCGTGAGCTTTAGGGAAGGAAAATGCCATTCTTACCTGGTCTGGTCTGCATGGGACTCCAGACCTATAGCAACGTGGTTGACTCTTAACTGCCCTCTGGGTAAACGCAGCAATAAATGCTGGCCGAGCCAGTGATAGCCTCATCCTGTGAATGAATAAAGAAAACAGGTCAGGTTCTGTTCCTTCTCTAATAGGTACATCCTACAAACTGAATCTGAAATGTTCTCGTACACACTGAACAAATGCCTTTCCGTCCAAGCCCTTAACACTACATCACTCCGAGGCTATGTCGGTAAAGTTAAAACCCCTTATCATTGCAACTATATTATTCTTACAGATAACTGAGGTCTCCTGGTAATATTGTGTCTCAATTCCCTGCTGACAATTGGGAGAGAGTCTATAATACAATCCCAGTAAGATAGTCATCCCTTTCTTATTTCTCAGTACCACCCAAATAACTTGCCGGGATGTACTCCCAGGAATATCCTCCGGAAGCCCAGCTGTAATGTTATCCCTAATCAAATCTATACACTGGAACATTAAGCTGCCAGTCCTATCCATCCATGAGTGATGCCTCTGTAATTGCTGTAATATCCCAGTACCATGTTCAAAACCATACCCTAAGCCCACCTGCCTGACCTGTCAGGTCTTTTGCATTGAAATAAATGCAGTGTAACTGGTCCGTCCCACCTCATTCTGTGGCTTGCTCTTGCCTGCCTCGACAGTCTGACCGGTGTACAGTACCAGCCTCAGACCCACCTCTTTTCTTTAGGTTTACCCTGACTCCCTTACTAGTTTAATATCTCCCGAGTGGCACTACCAAATCTCCCTGCTCGTCAGGACCCCATGCTTTCCCCTTCCTATGCCACTGGTACCAACGTACAATGACCTCCCACTGGTTATTCTCCCCTTTGAGAAGATTCTGCACCACCTCAGAGTCATCCTTGAACCTGACACCAGGGAGGCACCACCCCATTCTGATGTCTCACTGTCAGCTGCAGAAATGGCAGACTGTGCCCCTGACTAGACAGTCTCCTATCACCATCGATCATGTGGAACTGGATATACCTCAGATTACAGTAGAGCCAATCTCAGTCGCAGTAACTTGACAGTCAGCGTTACATTCCCCTGAAAGTCTATTACCAACTATATTTTCCAAAACAGGTTTACTTATTAGAGAGGGGGATAGCCATAGAAGACTGCTGTACTACCTGCCTACCCCTCCTAGATTTCCTGGAGGTAACCAACCTACCTGGCTGTATCTGCAGTATCCTGCAATCCTGAGACTGCCCCTTATCACACCCCCCGGCTCCTGTCAATTCCTCACTGCCTTTAATCACTCCTCCACCAATACATGCGTTCCAATTGGATTTGTAATCACACTTCCTGCAGACATCATCAGGATTATGGAGACTCTCCCTAATCTCCCACATCCAACAGGAACAGCACGCCACTCTACAACAGGCCATCTCTCTGCCTTTCGAATCTACAGACCAAGACAAATACACAGTCTTACTGTTGAAAAACTACTGCCCGAGAATAACAATGCTTACGTTTTATATTTTAAACATTTAAAAAAGAGACTGTAGAAGACATTAAAAAGAAACCCTCACCTTACTCACTATCGTAGATTTAATAAAATAAAACAAAACAGACTAAGATTGATGTTTGAAGAGACTGAAATCCACTGAGCTGACCCCCTTGGAAGTCTGTGTACTTCCAACGGTGAGATCTCTTCGAGGGAAGCTGTGAAATGTCACTGTCTCTCTTCTCTGCCCCCACCATTTCCAGAGAGATTTATAACTTCACAGCCAGTCAGCTCAGAGAGGTCATTGCTTGGTTTTATTCACTGGTGGTTGCCATTGCTGCCAGACCAGTATTTATTGGCCAGCTTTATTTGTGTTGGAGAAAGTGGTGGTAGACTGTCTTCCTGAAATGCTGCAGTCCACGTACACCACAGTGATGTTTGGACAACAGTCCTTCTCTGGCCCCACAACCCATCCTGCCTCTGTAATTCCCCTCCAGCTTCACCACCCTCAGTGTCTCTATAATCCCCTTCCAGCCTCACCACTCTCCCCATCTCTGTAATCCCCCTCCACCCTCACCACCCTCCCCGTCTTTGTAATCCCCCTCCACCGTCACCATCTCTGTAATCCCCCTCCAGTTTCACCACCCTCCCCATCTCTGTAATTCCCCTCCAGCCTCACCACCCTCCCTGTCTCTGTAATCCCCCTCCAGCCTCACCACCTTCCCTGTCTTTGTAATCCCCTTCCAGCTTCCCCGTCTCTGTAATCCCCCTCCAGCCTCACCACACACAGTGTCTCTGTAATCCCCCTCCAGCCTCACCATGCTCAGGGTCTCTGTAATCCCCCTTCAGCCTCACTATCCTCCCGTCTCTGTAATCCCCCTCCAGCCTCACCATGCTCAGTGTCTCTGTAATTCCCCCTCCAGCCTCACCATGCTCAGGGTCTCTGTAATCCCCCTTCAGCCTCACTATCCTCCCGTCTCTGTAATCCCCCACCAGCCTCACCACACACAGTGTCTCTGTAATTCCCCCTCCAGCCTCACCATGCTCAGGGTCTCTGTAATTCCCCCTCCAGCCTCACCATGCTCAGGGTCTCTGTAATCCCCCTTCAGCCTCACTATCCTCCCGTCTCTGTAATCCCCCTCCAGCCTCACCACGCTCAGTGTCTCTGTAATCCCCCTCCAGCTTCAGAAATTACATGTCCGTGGCATAAGATTTTTATTCAGATTCATTTTTGTTTCTTTTATCTCAAAAATGTAAAATTAAAAAAACCCAAAAAATGTGAAATTTTTTCCCCCCAAACAGATTTCTGTTGAGGTGACCTTTTGGAGAGGCTGACACATGAATGTTTCAGTATTTTATCACAAGTTGTACACGTAGAATGATGGAACATTTTTAAGAAAACACTGCTAAAAAGGGAGGCAATGGCCTAATGGTATTCTTGCTCGACGAATAACATGTGTAATGTTCCGAGGATTAGGGTTAGAATCCAAATATGGCTGATGGTGGTATCTGAATTCAATACAATCTAGAATGAAAAGACAAATGATGACAATCAAACTACTGTCGACTGTTAGAAAACACACATCGGGTTCACTCATGTCCTTTAGGGAAAGAAACTGTCACCCTCACCTGGTCTGACCGACAGGTGACTCCAGACCCACAGCAATGTAGTTAATTCTCAACTGCCCTCGGTAAACACCATTTCAACTGAGTGAATAAACAAAAAGATTTTTTTAAAATCGCGGAGGAGAGCTTTTTCAAAATAAAATCGTGTTTTCAAAATTTAAAAAAATGATCACCTTGGTCGGTTGGCACTGTGGACGCTGCAATAATCAGAGTGAACGAAAGGAACATACAGAGAGTTCTGAGATATACACTCAGAACAATAAGGTGGTAATAGTAGGTAATTTAATTTTGCAAACATTGACTGGGACTACCATCGTGTGAAAGGTTTGGTTGGTAAAGAATTTGTTAAATGAGTTTGAGAAAATGTTCTTTATCAATATGTAAATGTTCCTATCAGAAAGCTAGCAACACCTGACCTTTTCTTGGCTGATCAGATAGGGCAAGTGACTGAAGTGATAGGACGGGAACAGTTTGGGTGGGAGGAAATTGTAGGCACCATGGAGAAATATTTAAACAGTCGTTAACTACGGGTGAACTGCCTGATGACTGGAGAGTGGCTAATGTTGTACCTTTGTTTGTGAAGGGATAGATGGAGAAGCCGAGGATCTGTAGACCTCTGAGTCTGACTTCAGTGGTGGGTGACCTGTTGGAGGTAATTCAGAAGGATAGGGTTTACATGTATTTGGAGAGTTAAGGAATGATTAGGGACAGTCAATATGGGTACATAACAGGGTGTCTCACAGATTTGATTGAGCTTTTTAAGGCAGCAACCAAGATCGATGAGGGCAGAGCGTTAGATATTGTTTATTTGGACTTTAGTAAAGCCTTTGACAAGGTTCTGCTTGGGAGACTAATTTGTAAAGTTCGATCACATGAGATTCAGGAAGAGCTTGCCAACTGGATTCAAAACTAGCTGAACGGTAGGAAACGGAGTGTAATAGTGGAGGGTTGCTTTTCAGACTGGAGGCCCGTGACCAGTAGTGTTCTATAGGAATAAGTGCTGGGTTCATTTTTGTTTACCGTGCGTGTAGATGATTTGGGTAAGAATATACAAAGTATGGTTTGTTTGTGGGTGACATCAAAACTGTTAAAGTGGACAGTAACAAAGGTTATTTATGATTATAAAGGGATCTGGATCAATTGGGTGAATGGGCTGAAGAGGGGCAGATGGAGTTTAATTTGAATAAATGTAAGATATTACATTTTGATAAAACAGACATCCCCTTTAGCCTCATCAATTAATTTCATGAATTAAAAGTAAGGCCTTAAGTAGTGATATCGGACAAACAGGCTGAGGGGTTCAGGTCTTGTGTCATATGCAGACAGGGTGGTTCAGAAGGTGTTTAGCACACCTACCTTCATTGCTCAGACCTTTGGGTAGAGGAGTTGGGACGTAATGTTGAGGCTGTACAGGATGCTGGTGAGGCCTTGTCTGTAATACTGCGCCCAGTTCTGGTTCCCCTGTTATATGAAGGATGTTATTAAAGAAGGTTCAGAAGATATATCCCAGGATGTTGCCATGAATGGAGGGATGGTGTTGAAGGAGAGGCTGGATAGGCTGAGATTTCTGTCATTGGAGTGTCAGAAGTTGAGGGGTGACCTTATTAGAGGTTTATAAAAAAAATCACGGAGGGTGAACGGCCGGGGAGATGCAGCGGGATTCATGACTCGGGTGCATACATTTTGAGGAGAGATGAGAAAGGTTTTAAATAGATTTTAGGATATTTTATACATATCGTAATAGATATTAGGATATTTTTACATTTGTGGAATGAACTGCAGGGGGAAATGGAAGCTGTGAATACAATTACAATCTTTAATTGACATCTGCAAAAGTTCATAAATAGGAAATATTTGGAGGCAGGTGCAGTTAGTTTAGTTTGAAATTATAGTCGACATGGATTGGTTAGACCATAGGGTCTGTTATGCAGAATGACTTTTAGACTCTAACTCTTGGTGTCCCTGAAAATTGCTCCACGCTCACAACTCTCCCTATCACTGTCACATCAGCTTCACAAATCCTCTTTATCTCTGTAATTCCTCTCCAGCCTCAAAACCCTCACTATCTCTCGTATCACAAAACATCTGTCTCTGTAACATCGTCCATTCTCACAATTCTCCCTGTCTTTGTAATCTCGAGCCCCACAAATCTCTGTGCTAAGTGCCTCTCTCATTGCAGCCTTGAGGATAGTCTATTTTTTAACTCAGATTCCTCTATCCTGAGCTCCAGAAATTACTACTAAATATCTCTGCTCATTTTCCTCATCAAAACATTAACTAAACATGTATCATCTATTCTAATATCAAAAGGTATTGGATGATCATACCGGGTATGTGTGCTTGATGACCAATATGGATAAGATGGGGCATTGTGTTCAACAGTTTTATACCAGAGACTCTGACCCCATTTTATTTCATGTTTCTCTGTAATTCTCTCTTTTCAAAGCAGACAGGAGTCGGAAGCAGTGGAGAATGTAAATGACACGTGGTCTTCATAGTGAGGGGTTTCTACCACAACAGTCTGTTTACCCTCCCGCTCCACAATGTCCTACAGCCTATCCAAGCTATCGTGGATCCTGACACCTAGGAGGTAACATACCATCCTGGATTCATGCCTGTGGCCACAGAAGTGCCTGTCTGCACTTCGACTATTGAATCCCCTGTCACTGTAGCCCTGCCACTCTCTATCCTCCCGTTCTGTACAGCAGAGCTTTGTGGTGTCATGAACCTAGTTGTTGCTGAATCTCCCTGAGAGGCCAACCACCCATAGCCTCCCAACAGAATCCCAAATGGTATATCTGTATCTGTTTGAGAAGAAGATAACCATTGGGAACTCCTGCACTCCCTTCCTGCCTATTTTCTTGATCTGATGGTCATCCATTCCCTTTCAGCCAGTGTAGCCCTCACTTGCAGTGTGACTAACTCACTAAACATGCTGACCATAACATTCTCAGTATCGCAGATGCTCCACGGTGAGTCCACTCTCAGCTCCTGGACTGAAAAGCAGTTTCCCAGTAGCTGCAGGTGGGTCCATTTCCTTGCACACACAGCCGTCAGGGATACAGGAAGCTTCCCTTATTACCCACATTGTTAAAGAGGAGCACACCACGGGTCTGAGGGCTACTGTCTCAATGTCTCTCTACATTCACCTAGTTACTCCCATTAACAGAATTTAAATGAGCTAGCAACCTTCCTTCACACAAACATTTCCATTATAATCAAAAGCACCAATCTTTTCTTAAGCTGTTATGTTATAATTTAAAAACTGTTGTGGTTCTGTTCGCCGTGCTGGGAGTTTTTCTTGCAAACGTTTCGTCCCCTTTCTAGGTGACATCCTCAGTGCTTGGGAGCCTCGTGTGAAGCGCTTCTGTGCTGATTCCTCCAGCATTTATACTGGTTTGAATCTGCCGTTTCCGGTTGTCAGTAGCTGTCCGCTGCAGTGGCCGGTATATAGGGTCAATGTCGATGTGTCTGTTGATCGAATTCGTGGATGAGAGGAAGAAAAAGGACAACCAGCTCCCATTCCTGGACGTAATGGTACAAAGAACACTGAACGGAGAATTCACCACAAAGGTATACAGAAAAGCCACACACACAGACCAAGTCCTGAACTGTGAAAGCAACCACACCAACACACACAAACGAAGTTGCATCAGGACATTATTCAAAAGGGCCACAACACACTGCAGCACACCTGAACTACAAAAAGAGGAAGAAGAACACCTATATTCAACAAAAACGGATACCCCGCGCAATTTCATTAACAGATGCCTAAGGGAAAGACAACGAATTGAGGACATGCCACAACTCAAGTGACTGGCCACACTACCATACATCAGGAGCATTTCTGAACTGACAGCCAGACAGCTGCGACCACTAGGACTCAACAGCAAACAAACCAACAGCCACTCTCAGACAACAACTCACCAGGACAAAGGACCCGATTCCCAGCATGAGCAAAACCAATGTGGTTGACAAAATCCCATGCAAGTACTGCACAAAACACTACATAGGGCAAACAGGAAGACAGCTAACAACCCGCATCCATGAACACCAACTGGCCACGAAACGACACGACCAGCTATCTCTAGTAGCCACACACTCAAATGACAAACATGAATTCGATTGGGACAACACCTCCATTATAGGCCACGCCAAACAGAAAACAGCCAGGGAATTCCTAGAAGCACGGCACTCATCCACAAATTTGATCAACAGACACATTGACATTGACCCTATATACCGGCCACTGCAGCAGACAGCTATTGACAACCGGAAGCGGCAGATTCAACCCAGTATAACTGCTGGAGGAATCAGCACAGAAGCACTTCACAGAAGGCTCCCAAGCACTGAGGATGTCACCTAGAAAGGGGACGAAACGTTTGCAAGAAAAACTTCCAGCTCGGCGAACAGAACCACAACAACGAGCACCCGAGCTACAAATCTTCTCACAAACATTGAACTTTAAAAACTGTTAAGAAAAACTCCGCAGGTATCACTTAAAAAATTGGGATCATGTGAATTTCTGAATGACCTGAAGTAAAACTGAGTTTCAGCTACACCTTCTCCGTCTCCCCTCACTCTGTTCACACACAACTACAAAACACTCTAATTGAGCCGTGCAGCTCTGTTATTGTCATTGTCTGCTCACACCAACATTGCCCTCTCAGTGTAACCCTGTTATTGTCATTGTCTGCTCACAACTACACTGCCCCCTCAATGTAACCCTGTTATTGTCATTGTCTGCGCACACCTACATTGCCCTCTCAGTGTAACCCTGTTATTGTCATTGTCTGCTCACACCGACACTGCCCTCCCAGTGTAACCCTGTTATTGTCATTGTCTGCTCACAGCTACACTGCCACCTCAGTGTAACCCTGTTATTGTCACTGTCTGCTCACACCTACACTGCCACCTCAGTGTAACCCTGTTATTGTCATTGTCTGCTCACACCTACACTGCCCTCTCAGTGTAACCCTGTTATTGTCATTGCCTGCTCACACCTGCACTGCCCTCTCAGTGTAACCCTGTTATTGTCACTGTTGTCATTGTCTGCTCACACCTACACTGCCCTCTCAGTGTAACCCTGTTATTGTCAATATCTGCTCACACCTACACTGCCCTCTCAGTGTAACCCTGTTATTGTCATTGTCTGCTCACACCTACACTGCCCTCTCAGTGTAACCCTGCTATTGTCATGGTCTGCTCACACCTACACTGCCCTCAGTGTAACCCTGTTATTGTCACTGTCTGCTCACACCTACACTGCCCTCTCAGTGTAACCCTGTTATTGTCATTGTCTGCTCACACCAACACTGCCCTCTCAGTGTAAACCTGTTATTGTCACTGTCTGCTCACAACTACACTGCCACCTCAGTGTAACCCTGTTATTGTCACGGTCTGCGCACACCTACACTGCCCTCTCAGTGTAACCCTGATATTGTCACGGTCTGCTCACACCTACACCGCCCTCTCAGTGTAGCGCTGTTATTGTCACAGTCTGCGCACACCTACACTGCCCTCTCAGTGTAACCCTGTTATTGTCACTGTCTGCTCACACCTACACTGCCCTCTCAGTGTAACCCTGTTATTGTCACTGTCTGCTCACACCTACACTGCCCTCTCAGTGTAACCCTGTTATTGCCACTGTCTGCTCAAACCTACACTGCCCTCTCAGTGTAACCCTGTTATTGTCACTGTCGGCTCACACCTACACTGCCCTCTCAGCGTAACCCTGTTATTGTCACTGTCTGCTCACACCTACACTGCCCTCTCAGTGTAACCCTGTTATTGTCACGGTCTGCTCACACCTACACTGCCCTCTCAGTGTAACCCTTTTATTGTCACTGTCTGCTCACACCTACACTGCCCTCTCAGTGTAACCCTGTTATTGTCACTGTCTGCTCACACCTACACTGCCCTCTCAGTGTAACCCTGCTATTGTCATGGTCTGCTCACACCTACACTGCCCTCTCAGTGTAAACCTGTTATTGTCATTGTCTGCTCACAGCAACACTGCCCTCTCAGTGTAACCCTGTTATTGTCACTGTCTGCTCACAGCTACACTGCAACCTCAGTGTAACCGTGTTATTGTCACTGTCTGCTCACACCTACACTGCCCTCTCAGTGTAACCCTGTTATTGTCACGGTCTGCTCACACCTGCACTGCCATCTCAGTGTAACCCTGTTATTGTCACGGTCTGCTCACACCTACACTGCCCTCTCAGTGTAACCGTGTTATTGTCACTGTCTGCTCACACCTACACTGCCCTCTCAGTGTAACCCTGTTATTGTCACTGTCTGCTCACACCTACACTGCCCTCTCAGTGTAACCCTGTTATTGTCACTGTCTGCTCACACCTACACTGCCCTCTCAGTGTAACCCTGTTATTGTCACTGTCTGCTCACACCTACACTACTCGCTTAGTGTAACCCTGTTATTGTCACTGTCTGCTCACACCTACACTGCCCTCTCAGTGTAACCCTGTTATTGTCACTGTCTGTTCACACCTACACTGCCCTCTCAGTGTAACCCTGTTATTGTCACTGTCTGCTCACACCTACACTGCCCTCTCAGTGTAACCCTGTTATTGTCACTGTCTGCTCACACCTACACTGCCCTCTCAGTGTAACCCTTTTATTGTCACAGTCTGCTCACACCTACACGGCCCTCCCAGTGTAGCCCTGTTATTTTCACTGTCTGCTCACACCTACACTGCCCTCTCAGTGTAACCCTGTTATTGTCACAGTCTGCACACACCTACACTGCCCTCTCAGTGTAACCCTGTTATTGTCACAGTCTGCTCACACCTACACTGCCCTCTCAGTGTAACCCTGTTATTGTCACTGTCTGCTCACACCTACACTGCCCTCTCAGTGTAACCCTGTTATTGTCATTGTCTGCTCACACCTACACTGCCCTCTCAGTGTAACCCTGTTATTGTCACTGTCTGCTCACACCTACACTGCCCTCTCAGTGTAACCCTGTTATTGCCACTGTCTGCTCTCACCTACACTGCCCTCTCAGTGTAACCCTGTTATTGCCACTGTCTGCTCACACCTACACTGCCCTCTCAGTGTAACCCTGTTATTGTCACTGTCTGCTCACACCTACACTGCTTCTCAGTGTAACCCTGTTATTGTCACTGTCTGTTCACACCTACACTGCCTTCTCAGTGTAACCCTGTTATTGTCACTGTCTGCTCACACCTACACTGCCCTCTCAGTGTAACCCTGTTATTGTCACTGTCTGCTCACACCTACACTGCCCTCTCAGTGTAACCCTGTTATTGTCACTGTCTGCTCACACCGACACTGCCCTCTCAGTGTAACCCTGTTATTGTCACTGTCTGCTCACACCTACACTGCCCTCTCAGTGTAACCCTGTTCTTGTCACTGTCTGTTCACACCTACACTGCCCTCTCAGTGTAACCCTGTTATTGTCACTGTCTGTTCACACCTACACTGCCCTCTCAGTGTAACCCTGTTATTGTCACTGTCTGCTCACACCTACACTGCCCTCTCAGTGTAACCCTGTTATTGTCGTTGTCTGCTCACACCTACACTGCCCTCTCAGTGTAACCCTGTTATTGTCACTGTCTGCTCACACCTACACTGCCTTCTCAGTGTAACCCTGTTATTGTCATTGTCTGCTCACACCTACACTGCCCTCTCAGTGTAACCCTGTTATTGTCACTGTCTGCTGACACCTACTCTGCCCTCTCAGTGTAACCCTTTTATTGTCATTGTCTGCTCACACCTACACTGCCCTCTCATTGTAACCCTGTTATTGTCACTGTCTGCTCACACCTACACTGCCCTCTCAGTGTAACACTGTTATTGTCACTGTCTGCTCACACCTACACTGCCCTCTCAGTGTAACTCTGTTATTGTCACAGTCTGCTCACACCTACACTGCCCTCTCAGTGTAACCCTGTTATTGTCACTGTCTGCTCACACCTACACTGCCCTCTCAGTGTAACCCTGTTATTGTCACTGTCTGCTCACACCTACACTGCCCTCAGCCCTAAATAAAGATAGCTGAACTCACTCAGCCCTGCAGCCGCGCTGAGGCAGTTCCCCGTTTACTGCAAACACGGAACTGGGACGTTCAAATTTGTGTTTTCCAATGTGCACGGTTTGTTAGTAAAAGCTCTCCGCTCATAGCTACACAGTTTTTCTCCCGTTTCCCTGTTTATTTCTTTCCTTACCGTATCCTTTCTCTCCATAACTTCCCGAGCATTCATTACAGCGACTCTGCGCCGCCGTGCGCGAGGGTGATCACGTGGGTTAACCTCGTCACGCCCCTTAGGTCACTTTGATTGGTTGGAGGACCAACCGCCCCGCCAGGTCCTCCAACTCCGTCCACCGTCCTGTCATTGGTCCGCTGCTGACGTCATTCACCCGGGGCCCCTTTGTTGTCTACAGCATGCGCAGTGCATCCTGCTTTTGCTGATGTTCATCATTCCAAGAGTGAGGGACAATGTTAAAAATTACACAGCACCATAATGCAACCACCTGGGAAAGAAACAGCAAAGCTAGTGCTTCCAAATAAACCTGTTGATGGGTGATTTTTAATTTTGAGTGTTGGCAAGTACTGAATCACCAAACACGGGGATAATGGGTAAAAGGAGCTTGGAATGAAGTCGCGGTCAGTGGAGCTTTTGAATGTGTTGAAGTTTGTGAAAGTTCAGCCAAGAGAACATTAAAATTGTTATGTCTAGAAGTAAATAAAAAAGTAAACAGCTGAGGGTGCAATGTTGGGTAATGTCATGGACAGTTTACTGAAGGTAAGAATTCCCTTTGTGTGATCTCTGCAGTAGATATCCTCTATTCATGGAGGGAATTGCCTTCCTACTCATGAATGTATAGCTGTGATTGATGAATCAATGCCATCTGAATCAGTACATAAACACCCCATTTCACTCCTTTTCACAACATCTGAGATCTTTAGCGCATTGTATCACACTCTTCTTTGGAGACAAAAAAAGCATGAAATGGAGCCTCATGGAATCGGAGTGGGAGGAGGACATTCATCCCCTTCAGCTTGTTCCCCCATTCTGTCAGATCATGGCTGGGCCAACCCAGGTCTCAACACCTCTGTGGGATATAGGTAAAGTAATGTTACTTCTGCAATTATAATTACTTATGCAAAGTAAATGAACTCACACCAGTGTGTAATTGTTTTAGCCAAGAGCTGAGTCAACAAGAATGGAAACAATGTGTAGGAAATGCATAATTGATTTTTTGTGTATTAGGTAAAAATGTATGCAAGAAAAAAACAGGACTGTAAAACAATGATAGAAATACAGGCAAATAGATAAGATGCTATGAGGAGATGCTGTTAAACTAGATACACCTGTACAAACAGTAGGTATAAACATCTGTTTCCCACTTTTACAGAAACACAGGAGCAAACCCCAATTAAAAGTGTCTTAACAATCTGTATGAGAGGGGCTGCACAGATGGAGGGAGTAGATAATTGTAAGGAAAGGATATGCCTAACAATGACCCACAGTGGGATGAGGTGAAATGGCCTTGTGAGGCCAGAAATAAGCATTTTGTCACAGACAAGGCCGGAGAAGGCAAGAGATAAACAGGAGTAATGGGTACTGGTCTTACGGAAGTGGAGGATGTAAACAGGGGAGGAGCAATGAAATAAGAAAATATATAGGAACCAAATTATATAAATATCGAGTATTTGTTGAATTCGGCGTGTGAGTCCCTTGCCTTGTACACAGACAGACAGTGGACATCACACCCTCTTGCAAGAGTAAAACAAAGGACACTACTGATTCAGATTTAGTCTCGGACTGAAATTATTGAAGTGTGTGAGCTTAGTTTCTCACAATTGGGAGCTGTCCGGGATGTTCTTCCATCGCCGGGGGGAGTGGCTGGCCCTGTACACTGGGAAGACGCGTCCCATTCCCAATTGAGAAGCAGTCTCGTATCCCAGTTTGGTTCGCTCCCTTGGGCGACTGGTACGAATCCCGCAAGAGAGACATCTGAATCAGACAGTGAAAGGAGGTTGATAGGAAATACGGCAAAAAGGGGCCAGGCAACTCTGTACACAGACCAAGGTAAGAAAATTGACTTTTAAGTATTGCCTTGGTGGCCGGGATTGAGTTTTAGTAGTTAATAAGGGACTAACGAAGGAACTCAATATGGGTTGTGCCGTGGGTAAGGAAAAAAGCCTCCGGGAAAACAAAAGAAGAAAAAGGCAATGGAAATGGAGGCGTGGTCCCTTACAACATACCTCCAGAAAATCCGTTGGGCAGTATATTGTGGAATTGGAAAAATAAGACTTGTACAAGGGGAAGAGATGATTCAATATGTTGCTTCGTATGGACTAAGGAATCCATTCTTTGTCCCGCCATCTTCTGGCCAAAATACAGGTCGGACGAAGACTGGGTTTGTAAATATCTGAATTTATAAGTCAATGAGTGAGAGAGAGAATGAAAAGAGCTGCACAGCTGGTCGAAAGTTTAACCCTTTGTGATTTGGTTTGAATGCACATCTCTTTGTTGGTGATTTGATGTTTGCCTTTTATTCCCTGGAGCTTGAGTTCCAGGACTGTTTTGAATCTGGTTTTTATTATGGAAACTTAACATGATTTATTTTAAGGTTAAGGATTCTATAGAGATTATGAAAAAAAAATGATAACTCCTGTTCTTTTTACAGCTCATGGAAGCCTTACTCTCAGTTTCTAACTAATCTCTTTTATCCTTACATAAAAGCGATTTATGGAGGACAGTTGAAGTTTCAGTTCAACGTTAGATTGTAGTAAAAACAAAATCCTATGGTTAATATCTGTGACCTTGGATTCGGCCATTGTTCATGCATTAGAAGTTTTTTTTAAAACTTGATTTGACAAATTCTTTGAAGGCAGCTCTGATTATTTCACGACCTATAGTATTGTAATTGAGTAATGATTGGTCAGGACTGCTTAAGAAAACTAATTTTGGATTTAAATTAAGGGACTAAAACTGGGTAATTACAGTGGAGTTCAAAATTGGGAACTGTATGCATTTTACATTTTAAATATTAAATACTGAATAAATGAACGTAAATATATAAATATATTTACAGGTTAGGAACAGGCTTTAAAGTTAGTCAAGCATGAATTGATGAATTGGTGTTTGAAGTTATGGGGAGCTGGAAATATTGCAATATTTCTTAAAACAAAAGGGGAAGAAAGTAACGACTTATCCCCTTCGGGAGGTACCAATAGGGGACAAAGAGATTGGGTTTGTAAGTGCTCCCCCCCACCCCTCACCAGTGGGGCGGTCAGAACATTTAAAAAGGAAATGAAGGTCCTGGTTGAGGATCCGGTAGGGTTGTCTGAACAACTTGATCAATTCTTGGGGCCCAGTCTGTATACGTGGGCTGAGTTAATGTCTATTTTGAATATACCACTTGCTGGGGAAGAAAGGGGACATATACGAGGAGCAGCCATTAAAATATGTGACAGGGAACACCCGACTGGAGATGGGGATGCTGGACAGGGTGAGATTAAGTTGCCCCTCAGAGACCCCCAGTGGGAAAATCAAAACCCGGAGCATAGAGAAGAAATGAGGGAATTGAAAGACCTGATTCTAAAAGAAATAAGAGAGACAGTTCCAAAGTCGCAGAATTTGACTAAAGCCTTTGAAGTTAGACAGGAGAAAGATGAGACTCTTCAGCTTTCTTGCAAAGATTAAGAGACTCAATGCGGAAATATTCTGGATGAACCCTGAGGACCCAGTGGCACAGGGTCTTTTGAAAGCACATTTTGTGACAAAGGCATGGCCAGATATACAGAGAAAGATACAGAAGGTAGAAAGGTGGAGTGAAAAACCATTAGATGAATTGTTAACAGAGGCACAGAAAGTGTTTGTAAAGAGAGAGGATGAGAGACAAAAATAGAAGGTGACAATGATGGTAGCTACGGATGATGAGGTAGTTAAGAAAAGAATGGAACCAATATTGAGCAACCGGAGCGGTGGGTGACAGCATGGAGGACAGAGAGGAAAGGGGAGAGGGAGAGGACAAGGGCGAGCGTTTGATAGAGGGTTCGAGCGACAGGGCCAGAGATGGAGGTCTCCACAGGAAGGATGCTATTTTTGTGGAAAGATCGGGCATTTTAGGCAGGAGTGTCCTGATCTACAAAGGGAAGAAAGGGCAATTCCACTTATGAATTTTGATGAAGAATAGGGGTGTCAGGGGTTCCTGCCTTCAGGGACCCACCAGGAACTCTTGATAAACTTGAAGGTGGGACCCTATAGGGAAGAGGTAGTCTTCCTAGTAGATGCAGGGGTAGCATGGTCATCGCTGAATTTTAAACCAAAGAAAGTAGAAATGTCGACACGGTCAATTACTGTTTCCGGGGTAAAAGGGGAGGGATTTACTGTTCCAGTATTTGAACCTATGATGATAGAAGGTCCTAAGGACAGGGTCATAGGGGAACTGTTGTATATCCCTGATATAGGAAGTAACTTACTAGGGAGAGACTTAATTATCCTCTGAGGATCTGGAGATTGGAATTCAGGAAAAAGAATTAGTTGTACAAATGGCGATGTTGACAGAGGATGTGGAGAGAGAGATAGACCCTATTGTTTGGGCTAGAGAAGGGAATCATGGAGGACTACGGATCCCTCCCCTTGAAATAAGTTTAAAAAAGAAAGGGGACATTGTCTGTGAGCGACAATATCCCATTTCCATAGAAGGCAAATGAGGACTGCAGTCAGTAATTGAGGGACTGATTAGAGATGGCTTGTTGGAGCCATGTATGTCTCCTTATAATACCCAAATTCTACCTGTGCAGAAATCTGATGGAACTTATCGGTTGGTGCAGGATTTGAGAACATTAAATCGAATAGTACAGATCAGACACCCAGTGGTGCCAAAGCCCTATGCATTATTAAGTAAGATCCCTCATGACCACAAATGGTTTAGTGTGATACATTTAAAGGATGCCTTTTGGGCTTATTCCTTGGCGGAGGAAAGTAGGAGATTGTTCGCCTTTGAATGGGAAGACCCCAGGACAGGACGCAAACAGCAATACCGGTGGACTGTGCTCCCCCAGGGGTTTATGGAATCCCTGAATTTATTTGGACAGATGTCAGAACAAATATTGGAGAAATTTAGCAGCCCCAAGGGAACTACCCTGTTGCAGTATGTAGACGACCTCTTAGTAACAGGAAAGAGAAAAGAATGCGTAGTAGAAGCCACGAAAAAAATGTTGAATTTCCTGGGTCAGCAGGGACTGCGAGTATCTAAAAACAAACTACAATATGTGGAGTGGGAAGTGGGGATGCCGCTGCCCAGGACTAAACGGGAGTTACGTAAATGTTTGAGTCTAACGGGATATTGCAGATTGTGGATTGATTCCTATGCTCAAAAGACTGAGAAATTATATCTCAAACTATTAGAGGAGTAACCAAAATGTCTAAGTTGGGGTGAAGAGGAAAAAGAACTAGTTGAGGAACTCAAAAGAGATCTGATCCATGCCCCTGTGTTAGCCTTACTTTCCCTAGTTAAGCCTTTCCACCTCTTTGCTACTGTAGATATGGGAGCGGCTTTGGGAGTATTAACCCAGAGGTGGGGAGAAATGAAAACAGCCAGTAGCGTATCTTTTGAAGCTATTGGATCCAGTATCCCGGGGGTGGCCTGAGTATGTGTAGCTGTGACTGCCACTGCGAGTGGGGTGTCTAAAACAATATTGGAGCACATAATTACTCTATATGGGCTAGTAAACCGTACAGATTCCGACCAAAGAACTCATTTCACCTCTAAAGGGTTATGGGGGTAATGAAAGGGTTGGGAATTTCCTGGGAGTTCCATACTCCATGGCACCTGGCATCATCAGGAAGGGTTGAGAGAATGAAACAAACACTCAAACGACAGCTCTGTAAATTGATAATAGAAACCAGACTCCCTTGGACCAAATGTTTACCTATAGCTCTCTTGCTAGTACGAACAGCCCCAAGGAAAGATTTGGGACTACCCCCTATGAAATCTTATTTGGATTACCTTTTCTGGGAATGGATGGAGAATTGCCAATTCCCGAAACTAAAGATTTGTTCTTAAAGAAATATATACTGGGCTTGTCCTCCTCTTTGTCTTTCCTCAGGAAGCAGGGTTTATTGGCACAGACTCCACCCCTTGAAGTCACCGTTCATCCTATCCAGCCGGGAGATTGGGTCTTAGTAAAATCATGGACAGAGACTAAATTACAGCTGGACTGGGAAGGGCCGTACCAGGCTCTTTTAACGACTGACACGGCAATAAGGACGGCGGAGAAAGGCTGGACTCACTACACTCGGATCAAAGGGCCAGTGGAATCTCCAGTTGAGGAAGAAGTCTGGACAGCTGAATCAATGCAAGACCCACTGAAACTCAGATTAAAGAGACTTTGAGTAACTGATTATACAGTGGCGACGTGAGCGCGGGATTATTTCTGTACGATTGTATATTAAGGCTTTTTGTGCTTCAGCATGATTTTAGAGTACTGGGAATGCTGAGAGTTATGATGCTAGCCCTCTTAGTATTGGGATTTTGTCAAATATCATTTTCATATGCATTATTAACGGTTCCTGAGTCTGATAATCTCCAAGTAATAGACGCTGATGCATGCAGCTTAGTAAATTGTGGGGATGTAGATAATCAGAGACAGTACCGCAGCTCTGAGATACATCTTAAGTCCTATGGGGATGGTACTTGGTATAATGGTCTCGTCACAGTACACCGGACCCCCTTCCGCCCAGTTCACGATTTTCCCGATAAAAAGTGTAACCCAACATACCTGACAATAAAGAAAACCACATGGCACAAAGCAATTCTGGGTGGGGGGAGGGGGGCACCTGTGAGATACAATTCTCACAGTTGCTTTGCATGTGCCTCTGGTAGGCCAGTGGCCCAGGTCGTCCCCTTTCCTCTCAGGTGGAAGCGAGACAGAAAGAGCATGAAATGTATGATAGCCCTGTATCAGGATGAGACTGCATGGAATGATAGGAATTGTACCTCCCTATTTCTGATGTTCCCTCCCTTGGAGAAGAAAGATATACAAGCTCCCCCCCCCTATTTTCCGCCGCAGTTGGAAATCACACGTCGTGTATGCGTAGACGAGGTACAAGTCGGTCTAGAGATTTGGGGGAACTGAAATTATGTACAGAGATTAAAAATGTTACCGAAACAGAGAAGGGAGGGAACTACTCAGCACTAAAGGTTCCCCGAGCGGATTTGTGGTGGTACTGTGGAGACAAAATATTGACACCCACCCTACCTCCAGATTGGAAAGGGATATGTGCGATTATACAATTGGCAATTCCATTTACCCTGGCATTTGAGAAGGAAAAGATAGTAGGGAAAAAAGGAAGGGATAAGAGATCACTGTTAGACACTTCTTTCGATGACAGGATTGATCTCAATTCGGTAGGAGTCCCTAGGGTGGGTACCTGATGAGTTCAAGGCTCGTGACCAGATTGCAGCAGGGTTTGAATCAGCTCTCTTTTGGTGGGTAACAATTAATAAAAACGTAGATTGGATAAATTACATTTTCTATAATCAACAGCGATTTATAAATTATACAAGAGATGTGGTTAAAGGAATATCAGAACAGCTTGATGCGACAAGTAGGATGTCATGGGAGAACAGAATGGCCCTTGATATGATTTTAGCAGAAAAAGGGTGTGTGTGTGATGTTAGGAGGAAGCTGTTGTACCTTTATTCCTAATAACACTGCACCTGATGGTTCAATTATTCGGACCTTTAGGGGATTGACTACCTTAGCAGAGGAACTGGCTGAGAATTCAGGCATAGACACATCTCTCACGGGATGGCTTGAATCCTGGTTTGGAAGATGGAAGGGGGTGGTGGTTTCCATCCTTACTTCCCTGATAGTAGTAGTCAGGGTATTGGTGGCCATTGGCTGTTGGATCATACCTTGTATACGAGGGATCACCCAAAGGCTGATTGAGACAGCCTTAATGAAACAGATGCACCTAAAAGGGAATCAGGCAGAGGAACTTTATCGACTAAATAATGAGGGGATGAGAGAGACCAAGATGGATGAATTCTCCGGCATGTTGCTTGCGAATTTCGGGGCGATGCTTAAAAGAAAAATGCAGAAGACAACAATTGGTAGTTAAAGAAAATGGGGAAATTGTGGGATATAGGTAAAGGAGTGTTACTTCTGCAATTATAATTAATTATACAAAGTAAATGAACTCACACCAGTGTGTAATTGTTTCAGCCAAGAGCTGAGTCAACAAGAATGGAAACTATGTGGAGGAAATGCATAATTGTTGTTTTGCATTAGCTAAAAATGCATGCAAGAAAGAAACGGGACTGCAAAACAATGGTAGAAATTACAGGTGAATAGATAAGGAGCTGTGAGGGGAGGCAGTTAAGCTAGTTAGGGCGGCACAGTGGCACAGTGGTTAGCACTGCTGCCTCACAGCGCCAGAGACCCGGGTTCAATTCCCGACTCAGGCGACTGAATGTGTGGAGTTTGCACATTCTCCCCGTGTCTGCGTGGGTTTCCTCCCACAGCCACAAAGATGTGCAGGTCAGGTGAAATTGGCCATGCTAAATTGCCCGTAGTGTTAGGTAAAGGGGTAAGTGCAGGGGAATGGATGGGTTGCACTTCGGCAGGTCGGTGTGGACTTGTTGCCCCGAAGGGCCTGTTTCCACACTGTAAGTAATCTAATCTAATCTAGATACGCCTAAACATCTGTTTCCCACTTTTACAGGAACAAACCCCAATTAAAAGGGTCTTAATAATTCGTATGAGAGTGGTGGCACAGATGGAGGGAGTAAATAATGGTAAGGAAAGGATAAGCCCAACAATGGGCCACAGCAGGATGAGATCAAACGGCCTTGTGAGGCCAGAAATAAGCATTTTGTCACAGACAAGGCCGGATAGGGCAAGAGAAAAACAGGAGTAATGGGTACCGGTCTTAGGGAAGTGGAGGATGGAAACGGGGGAGGAGCAATGAAACATAAAAAAAGGAACCAAATTATATAAATATCGAGTATTCGTTGAATTCGGTGTGTGAGTCCCTTGCCTTGTACGCAGACAGACAGTGGACTTCACACCCTCTTGCAAGAGTAAAATAAAGGACACTACTGATTCAGATTTTGTCTCGGACTGAAATTATTGAAGTGTGTGAGCTTAGTTTCTCACACTGCCTGACCTACTGTGCTATTCCAGCACTACATTTTTGACTTTGATCTCCAATATCTGCTTTCCTCACTTTCTCCAAATATTTGTAATGGACATGAACTGAAAATGTTAGCCTTAGCAGTTGAACAAAATCAAATTTACACTTTTTTTTGCAATGTTTGGACTGAAAACTGTTTGTGACCATGCAACACATCAGGACATATGAACATCTCTTCCGTTAGAATCCTTGGCCATTCATAATAGAGAATAACCATAGCTTTGACCAACCAGTATCGTGTGGTATTTCAGTTCAGTAATTATAGAGGAAAACTATTGTATTTATTGGAGGCAATGATAACCAGGTCCTTCCTGTGGCAGTGGGGATTGATCTCAGGAACAATCAGGTAGTTACTCTGGTTATTCCACTGAACAGTAATTAGCTGGTCATGGGGACCTTTGTGTGACCTCATGCTTAGTGTTTTGTGTGAGCATTGATTTCAAAAAACATTGAGATATTTTACAAGATTTAGGAGCACATTGATAATCAAGTGTTAAATATATTAACTGAAGTCAACTTTTTTTAAAAAAAATGTGAGAATTGCTTCGAGAAACGCAATTAAACGATTGTAGAATCCCTGTTAGAACAGTGTGGTATCAGGCCGTTTGGTCGAAAAAAATTACCCTCCATAGAGTAACCCACCCAAACTCATTTAGCGATCATATTCCTCTACATTTCCTGCAGACTAATAAACACATCCCTGAACACAATATGCAATTTAGCATGGCCAGCTCACCTAACCTGCACATCTTTGGATTGTGGGAGGAAACCACAGCAAAGTCATATAGACTTGGAGAGAATGTGCAAAATCCACACAGTCACCGAGGATGGAATCAAACCGAGGCCCCTGGTGCTGTGAGGCAGCATTGCTCACCACTGCGCCACCATCTGCTATAAGTAAAATCAGTGAGAGATATTCAAAGGCAAATTTCAAATGAACACACTCCAATATTTTCAAAGCATGTCAACCCTATATTCAATACGAATAAGTGAATACAAAGCAAAAAAACAAATTCCTGACAATTCACGATTGAATAATAATTAGATATGTAATTTGATCAAAGGTCATGACAATATTGAGAAATATTGCAATTTTTAATAACAAATGTAGATAATTAGCTGACTAATGAATAATTAGAAGTGTCATATGTTTACTTTACAGACAAAGAAAACGACTTGTTTTTCACCTTTGTAACATTGCAGAATACCAATGTGTGTGTATTCCAAATGTTTGAATCAAGCTCTTTCCAGCAAAATACACTGTTAACTTACGATCACTTAAGACCGCGACATTCGCAAATATTTTCCATGAATTTAGAACCAGCAGAACTAGTTAATTTATTTTCTTGGGAACCTGAAGGGAACAAATGGCAGATACTGCGAATTAGTCATTCAATGCAAACATTCAGCTGAAGACAACATCCCTTCTTTCCAAAAATGTTCAACTTCCAAAAATTCAAAATTTATTGTTATTGTTGAATGAAGCAATAAAGAGATGTTAATTCGTTTTCATTTGATTTTGTTCCATGAAAAATCCGTAAGTCTTATTGTGATTTCAAACAGAATAAATGTTAGCACTGAAGTCAAATATAATTAATTAATTCAACTATGTTTTCGCAGATAAAATAAAAGTTGATATTTACAATGATCGAGAGATTGTACATTGCAATATCTTTGCATTAGTTCATGTACTGTGCCGTAAATCCACATTTGCACAATGTACTTGATTGAATAATTATTAAATGGTATTAGATATCAACAATAATTGAATTGTCAAATTCTATCAATGCATTAAGCAATAATGAAAAATCTTGTTTTGCTGCGTGGTTGAGCAATGCATGGAAATGAACAGGAATTAATTCAGTGAAAAGTATTTACATTTCCCTGAATCTTGAGGCTGAGGTGACCGTTATCATTCAAATGAGCAAACATCAGATAATTAGATATTTGCAATGATGTTGGATGGGAAGTCATTGTTTCTGTTGTGGGATAGGTGACCTGCAAAATAAATGCACTTTCACACTGTAGCATTAGTACTAATACACAATGGATTAAATTTAAATGTGAATCTCACTGTACTTGTTCAAAAGACTTACTTCAATAATTGTGCCATTATTGTAATGACAATGACTTCATAATTACTGTTGGACATGAAGATTTTAAATGATTCAATATTTCAAAAGCACTTTGCTGTGATGTTGATTGGATATTTATTAAGATCAGTAAACTGAGGAATAAGACATAGTAGCTAGCTGTATGGGTTGCAGGCAAAATGAGCTATGCAACGATTAGTGAACAAAGTTCTTTTTTAATTCAAAAATATATGTGATACCAGAATTGAGAGTTTCCACCCACTGGATTCCTTGTAGAGATGTTACGTTGATTTATATGATTAATATTATGATCAATGTTTAAAGATTGGTGTCAGAATTTGGAAGTGAATTCGTAGATCATGAAAGTCAGCATGAAATTGAACAAACAATGTAGCCAATGACATGTGGAAGATAAAGTGATTTTAATAATTTTATTATTATAATACAATGATGATTAATCTTGTAATGGAAATGACAAAAAATTCAACGTGGACAAAGCAGCTCTTTTCTTACAGTGAAATGAAAGCAATAATCATTTTGTAGCATGCATGATTTGAAAAAGCAGTCTTTTCAGCTTCCTAACCTGCAATCTTCTTCCTGACCTCTCCTCCCCCACCCCACTCCGGCCTATCACCCTCACCTTAACCTCCTTCCACCTATCACATCTCCATCACCCCTCCCCCAAGTCCCTCCTCCCTATCTTTTATCTTAGCCTGCTGGACACACTTTCCTCATTCCTGAAGAAGGGCTTATGCCCGAAACGTCGAATTTCCTGTTCCTTGGATGCTGCCTGACTTGCTGCGCTTTTCCAGCAACACATTTTCAGTTTTCATGTGAAATATACTGTACCGTGAAGACTAAACTTTTTGCAAAAATGTAGAAATTTCACAATTTCTAAATGTAGAGTTTGTTGAACTTGCAACAAAATGGTTGCAATTTGAATTGTCTCTTGCACACACCCAGCAAAAAAGCTTAAAGATTGTTAGAATGACAAAACATTGTTTCCAATGTTATTGTACTACAGTCAATATCCATGATAAAGTAAATTTATTTGTTTAAACAATGTAAATTGTCATTAACGACAGAACTGAAACATAAGATATCAATTGCACTTACTGCATGGAATAGTAAACAAATGCTTACTGTTGTCATTAGTCTCAGGAACAATAAGATACTTACTCAGGTTATTCCACTGAACAGTTATTCAGCTGATGATGAATACCTTTGTGTCACTTTATGTGCACTATTTTATGTGAATATTTATTTCAATAAAATTGAGATGAATTAGGAACAGATTGATCATTGGGCATGAAAGATCTTATTTAAGATTAGACAATTATTAATATTTACTGGAATTGCTGAGCAAAACACACTTAAGACATCATGCAATCAATGAGATAAGGGAGAAATATGCAAACTCAATTTTCGAATGAATATTTTCACAGCATTTCACTTTTACATTCAATATAAATAGGTGTGGGAAAATAAAAAAAACACATTTCTCACAGTTCATAAACAGATCAATAAATAAAAATTGATAAATAAAAGCAAGTGGCATTTGTTTATTTTACTGAAGAAGAACTTGATTTTCGTGTCTCATATTTAGAGCACTGGGGCGTCAAGTTCTATGTGTTGTTTGAATTCAGCTCTTCAGAACAAAAGAAAATCAATGAATATCATTACTTTATATATTTCATCTTTAAAACTGCAACATTCTCAAATATTTTCCAAGGAATATTGTTTGAGTGGAATTAGATACATTCTGTTATGAGTGATATAAAGAAAATAAATAGCAAATACTGTGATTATTGGAATGAGCAACAGATGGAAGTATATCTAACATTGAATTGAAAAGCAATGCAATCAATTCTTAGATATTTTCGAATCAAAATTCAGAGCTGCTCTGTCACAACTCTGTGCAATGTGGAAATTGAAACTGTGCCTAGTGTTCTGGTAGCAGAGGCACTACTAGATCTGAACAAGATTCCTTCATACTGTTCCCAACAAGGCTGTGCAGAGCTAGTAATAACATATTCACTGTGGTTACTCAAGTGAAAACTAATCAGATATTTATCGTCATAACTGGATTGGAATTAAATGGTTGGATCTTGTGTGTAATGTACTGAAAATTTAGTAGTGATTTGCAATAATGATAGGAGTTAACAAATGTCTTAATTAAACATGTTTTTTATGATAATTTGTGTTACAACAACTTGATAGAATTGTGTGATTACTGCACATTGATAAATGAAAATAAATGCAATCATTTTATATGTTCAAAATGGTTTCTCAATTTATGAAACGTAAATTAAAATGTTTTTGTTCGATACTTAAATTGTAACAAAATGATGAACTGGTCAGTCAATGAAGGCACCTTCATTCTTTCTGAAAATATATTCTTTCTAAGAAGTCACCATTTCTTTTGATTCTTTAATGAAACAAGGGTGATGTCAATTTTTTTTGTGTACTTCAAAAAGATTCATGTGAATTTAAATAATTTTGCACATGAAAAATGTTTAACTGTTATTGCCATTAGAAACATTATAAATGCTAACATTAAGTGAATTACAATCAAATCAATTCAAAAGTGTTTCCAAGTTTAAAATGAAAAGCAATACTCACGGTGATTGCGAGATTATACATGTCTTGCAATAGTTATTATATGGAATCATAATTCCACATTTACACCCCGTGCCATATTGAATAGTTATTCGATATTAGGTATTAGCAACAAATTGATTTTAAAACTTATATAAGTGAATTTAGGAATAATGAGGTATCTCATCTTCCTATTCCACTGAGTAATGTGCAGAAATGAAGAGAAATATTGTAGTGTATAGTAACTAGTGTTCTCTGAAATTCAATGGCTGAGATGACTGTAATCTTTCAAATGAGCAGAAGTCAGATATTTACAAAAGATATTGCAAGGGAAATTATTGGTCTTTATATGGGTGTATTGGCCTGACCAAACAAGTTTTTATCTTGTAGCATTCACGCTAAGAAATATGGAAGATATTAAAAACTCATTGTGCTTGTTACAAAGTCTAAGTTAAAGTGCTGTGTAATTACTGTGATTGATAATTGTTTCTAGAATCTTGATAGATAAATTGACTTCATATTATAATGCACTTTGCTCTAATGTCGATTGCATATTCATAAATATTAATTAACTGAAAATTAATATCTAAAAGGTTGCTTTAATAATTAAAAAAAACACTCAGCAACAATTGAACACTGTTCAACTTTTTGTTTTTGTCGAATCCTGTATATTTTATTAATGTAACATTTACCGGGATAAATGTTTAGACATTTATGCCAGAATTAGGAAGAAAATAATTAGGCTTGGAAAGTGAATATGATTGTGAACAAAAGGTCGAGTTAATGACATTTGGTACAGCAAGTCATTTTGTACCAAATGACTGATAATTGTGTGATTATTGTTCATGGACAACTAATGTTGAAAGAAACAAACTATCTCAACATTTCCAAAGCAGTTTTTTTCCTTATCATGAAATTGAAATGGAGGTTACATGATGTGAAAAAAGGAACCAGCCATTTAATGTGACATTTGAGCTGAAAATCATTCTTTTCTCCCCCCAGTGTAGTATTTTCAATAATTTAGTGTTAGTTGAATTAAAGAACAAATGGATGTGCCTACCTTGTTTTCATGCACACAAAAAAGTAAAACAATTTTAACATGAAAATGATGTCCCTCTGAAAGTAATAATTTCAAACATAATAGATATTTATATTGAATTGAAACGTTATCATAGCTGTAGGAGTGTTTTCCTCTGTCAGAGAATGAGGAATCAGGAGGCAGGGTGAACTCAGACATGTGGAAGATGCTTACTCATTCAGCAACCAGTTCATGCAGGTATCATTCCCCCAGGCCAATCTCGGAAGGGAGGTCCATAACACACTGTAACGTGTGCAGTAAAAAACAGTATTTTTACACACTTTCTGTATTACGATGTCCATGTGGTTATAGTCCTTCCCTCCTTATACAGACACCCAATCCTGTAGAACACCTAATCTCAGATGGACATCATTATGGATAGCCCCAGATTTCTATTGTCTCATGGCGTTTAACCGAAGTTATAATCTCCTGGCATTGGGATCTCTCTATGATTTTTTTGCAAGGTTGTAAAGGTTTGCAGCTCAGGTTGAGATTTAGGGTGTAGGTTTGCTCGCTGAGCTGTATGTTTGATATCCAGACGTTTCATTACCTGGCTATTTAACATCATCAGTGGCTACTACAAGTGAAGCGAAACTGTTGTCTCCTACTTTCTATTTATATCTTTCTCCTGAATGGGGTTCCTAGGGTTTATGGTGATGTCATGCCCTGTTCGTTTTCTGAGGGGTTGATAGATGGCACCTAGATCTATGTGTTTGTTAGATCTATGCCATCAACCCCTCAGAAAACAAACAGGAAATGACATCACCACAAACCCTGGGAACTCAATCCAGGAGAAAGAAATCAATAGAAAGCAGGAGACAACAGCTTCATTTCACTTGGAGGTCGCCACTGATGATGTTACCGAGCCAGGTAATGAAACGTCTGGATATCAAACCTACAGCTCAGCGAGCAAACCTAAACCCCTATCTCTCTATGTATCTTATTTCTTCAGATTATAATGTAAATTGCTGCACTCCTTCTGGCCTCTCACTCTGCCTTATCTACGATTCTCAAGAATCTGTAATTAGACGCCTTTAAAAAGATAAGATCATAAGACATAGGAGTGTAAGTAAGGCCATTCAGCCCATCGAGTCCACTCCACAATTTAATCATGGCTAATGGGCATTTCAACTCCACCTACCTGCATTCTCCCCGTAACCCTTAATTCCTTGTGACATCAAGAATTTATCAATTTCTGCCTTGAAGACATTTAGCGTCCTGGCCTCCACTGCACTCCGCGGCAATGAATTCCACAGACCCACCACTCTCTGGCTGAAGAAATGTCTCCGTATTTCTGTTCTGAACTGACCCCCTCTAATTCTAAGGCTGTGCCCATGGGTCCTAGTCTCCTCGCCTAACAGAAACAATTTCTTAGTGTCCACCCTTTCCAAGCCATGTATTACCTTGTAAGTTTCTATTAGATCTCCCCTGAACCTTCTAAACTCCAATGAGTACAATCCCAGGATCCTCAGCCGTTCCTCGTATGTTAGACCTACATTTTCCAGGGATCGTCCGTGTGAATCTCTGCTGGACATGCTCCAGTGCCAATATGTCCCTCCTAAGGTGTGAGGCCCAAAACTGAGCAACTTTAAAATAGTAACTATGTCTGACAAACGAATGCTTTCTGTTGCGCTGATAGTTGCTTAGGGAGTTAACTGCGCTGTATCCTGCAGCTGGTGTTTATTCATTCACTGAAACAAAAATACTTTCATCAATGAAGGTCAGGGTTGGTTGTTTTTCTATATCTGGCATGTTCTTATCACTGACTTGTTTCCAATCCGAGGGCAGTGCAACTTCGGACCTCTCTGCCCCAGAGAGCTCACTGGGCTCACTCAGTAATTAAAAAAAGGTTGATAGATTCTTGTTAAGGGACGTTGGGAGGAGATGGAATACAAATCACTAACAGATCAGGCCTGGTCTTATTGAATGGTGGAGCAGGCTCGAGGGGCCGAATGGTCAACTTCTGCTTCTTTCCCACATGATCCCAGGACTGAGAGAATTGTTTAATATCAATTCACTGGATGTAGGTGACACTGGCTCGGACATCATTTATTCCCCAGAGGGCAGTTAAGAGTCAACCACATTTCTGTGGGTCAGGAATCACATACCAACCAGATCAGGTAAGGATGGCAGCTTCATTCACTAAAGGGCATCAGTGACCCAGATGGGGTTTTCCTGACAATTGATGATAATAGACTCATAATTCTAGATTTGTATTGAATTCAAATTCCACATCTGCCATGATGGGATTCGAATCAGGGTCCCCAGAATATTCGCTGGGTCTCTCTCACATCCTCCCGCACATTCTGTGATTCTCTCTTACACTTGGAGATTCTCTTACACACTTGGGGATTCCCTTACGCTCCATGGGACTCTCCCACACACTCTGGGACCCTCTCCCAACATTCTACGACTACCTTACACAGTCTGGGACACTGGGACCCTCTCCCACATAAACTGGGATTCCCTTACACATGCTCGGGGCACACAATCATCTGACACTTGGGGATTCTCTCACACACTAGGGCACACTCTGGCACACTCTTCCACATTCTGTGATTCTCTCTTACACTTGGAGATTTTCTCTTACACTCGGGGATTCCCTTACACAGCATGGGACTCTAGGATTCTCTCACACACTCGGATTATCTCCCACACTCTGGGATTCTCTCACACACTCTGGGATTCCCTTACACACTCTGGGACACTGTGGGATTCTCTCACACACTCTGGGATTCCCTTACACACTCTGGGACACTGTGGGATTCCCTTATACACTCTGGGACACTGGGAATATCTCACACCCTCTAGTATTACCATACACACTCTGGGACACTTGGGGATTCCCTGACACTCTATGGTACAATCTGGGATTCTCTCTCACACTCTGGGACACTTTAACACACGTACACACTCTGGTACTCTAGGACCCTTTCACACACACACTGGCTACACACTCTGGGATTCTCCCACACACTCTGGGATTCTCGCTCACAAACTGGAACATTCTGGGATTCTCTCACACACTCTGGGACACTGATACACGTACACACTCTGGGACCTTCTCCCACACACTCTGGGATTCTCGCTCACATACTGGAACATTCTGGGATTCTCTCACACACTCTGGGACACTGATACACGTACACACTCTGGGACCTTCTCCCACACACTCTGGGACACGCTAGGATTCTTTCACACACTGGGATTCTCTCACATACTCTGGGACACTCTGGAATTCTCTCACACAATCTGGAACTATGGGACGCTCTCCCACACACTCTGGGATTCTCTCACACACTCTGGGACTCTCTCACTCACTCTGGGACACTTTGGGATTCTCTCTCACTCTGGGATTCTCCAACACACTCTGGGAAACTCTGGGATTCCCTTACACACTCGACTCCCTTACACAATCTGGGGCACTGGGACCCTCACCCATACACTCTGGGATTTTCTCACACACTTGGAGATTCTCTCCCACACACTCTGCGATTACCTTACACACTCTCGGACACTCTCACACACACTCTAGGTTCACACTCTGGGATTCTCTCACACATTCTGGGACATTCTGGGATTCTCACACACCCTGTGTTTCTCTCTCATACGCTGGGATTCTCTAACACACTCAGGGACACACTGGGATTTTCTCTTACACTCGGGGATTCCCTTACACATCATGGAACTCTGGGACTCTCTCCCACACACTCTGGGACACTCTGGGATTCTCTCACACATTCTGGGATTCTCTCACACACACTGGGACTCTCACGCTTACGCTGGGATTCTCTCACACACTCTGGGACACTGTGGGATTCCCTTACATACTCTGGGACACTGGAAATATCTCACACCCTCTAGTATTCCCATACCCACTCTGGGTCACTTGGGAATTCCCTTATGCTCTATGGGACTCTGAGATTCTCTCACACACTCTGGGACACACTGGGATTCCCTTACACACACTAGGGTTCCCTTATGCAATCTGGGATTCTGGGACACTGGGACCCTCGCCCACACACTTTGGGATTCCCTTACACACACTGGGACACTGGGATCCTCTCTCACACACTCCGGGACACACACACACACTGGGACTCTCTCACACACTCTGGGACTCTCTCCCACACTCTGGGACACTGTGGGATTCCCTTACATACTCTGGGACACTGGAAATATCTCACACCCTCTAGTATTCCCATACCCACTCTGGGTCACTTGGGGATTCCCTTACGCTCTATGGGACTCTGGGATTCTCTCACACACTCTGGGACACACTGGGATTCCCTTACACACACTAGGGTTCCCTTATGCAATCTGGGATTCTGGGACACTGGGACCCTCGCCCACACACTTTGGGATTCCCTTACACACACTGGGACACTGGGATCCTCTCTCACACACGCCGGGACACTCATACACACTGGGACTCTCTCACACACTCTGGGACTCTCTCCCACACTCTGGGACACTGGGAATATCTCACACCCTCTAGTATTACCATACACACTCTGGGACACTTGGAGATACCCTGACGCTCTATGGGGAAATCTGGGATTCTCTCTCACACTCTGGGACACTTTAATACACGTACACACTCTGGGGTTCTCTCCCACACACTCTGGTTCTCCGGGACCCTTTCACACACTCTGGGATATTCTGGGATTTTCCCACACACTCTGGAACACTGATTTATGTACACACTCTGGCACTTCCTCCCACACACTCTGGGACTGTCTACCACACACTCTGGAATCCTCTTCCACACACTCTGGATACACACACTGGAACACGCTAGGATTCTCACACACACTGGGATTCTCTCACACACTCTGGGACACTTTGGCATTCTCACTCAGTCTGGGATACTCCCACACACTCTGGGAAAATCTGGGATTCTCTCACACACTCGGGGACACTCTGGGATTCTCTCACACACTCTGGGACACTTTGGGATTCTCTCACACACTCTGGGACCCTCTCCCACACACTCTGGGTACACACTCTGGGAATCTCTTACATATTCTGGAATTCTCTCACACATTCTGCGATTCTCGCTTACACCCGGGGATTCCCTTATGCTCCATGGGACTCTCGGACTCTCTCCAGATTCTGGGATTCTCTCACACTCTGGGACACTCTCTCACACTCTCTGGGACTCCCTACACACTCTGGAACTCTCACGCATACGCTGGGATTCCATTACACACTCTGGGACACTGTGGGATTCCCTTACACACTCTGGGACACTGGGAATATCTCACACCCTCTAGTATTCCCATAAACACTCTGGGACACTTGGGGATTCCCTTACGCTCTATGGGACTCTGGGATTCTCTCTCACACTCTGTGACACTTTAATTCACGTACACACTCTGGGGCTCTCTCCCAAACACTCTGGGATCCTCACCCAAACACTCTGGAATTTCCTTACACACTCTGGGATACCCTGCGTTTCGCTCTCATACTCTGGGATTCTCTCGCACACTCTGGGATTTTCACACACTCTAGGACACACTGGGCTTTTCTCTTACACTCGGGGATTCCCTTACACATCATGGAACTCTGGGACTCTCTCCCACACACTCTGGGACACTCTGGGACCCTCTCATTCATGTACACACTCTGGCACCCTCTCCCACACACTCCGGGTACACACTCTTGGATTCTCTCACACACTCTGGGACTCTTACGCATACGCTGGAATTCCCTTACACACTCTGGGACACTGGGAATATCTCACACCCTCTTGTATTCCCATACCCACTCTGGGACACTTGGGGATTCCCTTACACTCTATGGGACTCTGGGATTCTCTCACATACTCTGGGACATTCTGGGATTCCCTTACACACACTAGGATTCCCTTACATAATCTGGGACACTGGGACCCTCGCCCACACACTTTGGGATTCGGTTACACACACTGGGACCCTCTCTCACACACTCTGGGAACTCTCACACACTCTGGGATTCTCTCACATACCCTGGGACAATCTGGGATTCTCTCACACACTCTGGGACACTCTGGGATTCTCTCACACACTTGGGGATTCTCTCACACACACTGGGACACTCTCCCACACACTCTGCGACCCTCTCCCACATACTCTGCGATTACCTTACACACTCTGGGTACATACACTGGGATTATCTCGCACGTTTTGTGATTCTCTCTTACACTTGGGGATTCTCTCACACTCCATGGGCATCTGGGAGCCTCTCACACACTCTGGGACAATCTGGGATTCTCTCGCACACTCTGGGATTCCCTTACGCACACTGGGACACTGGGACCCTCTCACTCACACTCTGGGACCCTCTCCCACACACCGGGTATACACTTGGGATACTCTGGGACCCTCTCACACACACTCTGGGACATTCTGGGATTCCCTTACACACTCTGGGACACTGGGACCCTCTCCCACACACCCTGGGACATTCTGGGATTCTCTCACACACTCTCGGACACTCTGGGATTCCCTTACATACTCTGGGACTCCCTTACACATTTTGGGACACTGGGATTCCCTTACACACGCTGGGAATCTCTCTCTCACACTCTAGGATTCCGTTACACACTCTGGGACATTGGGACACGCTGGGATTCTCTCTCACACACTGGGTACACACTCTGGGATTCTCTCACATACATTGGGTCTCCCTACACACTCTGGGATTCTCTCGCACACCCTGGGAGACTGTGGGATTCCCTTAAACACTCTAAGATTCCCTTACGCAATCTGAGACACTGGGACCCAAGCCCACACACTCTGGGATTCTCTTGCACATTCTGTGACTCCCTCTTACACTCGGGGATTCCCTTATGCTCCATGGGACTCTGGGAGCCTCTCACACTCTGGGACCATCTGGGATTCTCTCGCACATTCTAGGACACTTTGGGATTCCCTTACGCAATCTGGGACACTGGGACCCTCGCCCACACACTCTGGGGTTCCCTTACACACTGGGACAGTGGGACCCTCTCACTCACACTGGGCCTCTCTCACACACTCTGGGGTTTCCTTACACACGCTGGGACATTGGAATCCTCTCCCACACACCCTGGGATTCCCATACACACCCTGGAACTCTCTCTCACACCCTAGGATTCCGTGACACACTCTGGGACACAAGGATTCTCTCGCACACTCTGGGATTCTCTCTCACACTCTGGGATTCTCTGAATCATGTAAACACTCTGGGGCTCTCTCCCACATACTCTGGTACTATGGAACCCTCTCCTACACACTGTGAGATACTCTGAAACACTCTGGGATTCTCTTAACACACTCTGGGACATTCTGGTATTCTCTCATACAATCTGGGATTCTCTCAAACACTCTAGACCTCTGGGACCCTCTCCCACACACTCTGGGTACACACTCTTGGACATTCTGGGAGTCTCTCACACACACTGGGATTCTCTCACACACTCTGGGACACTTTAATACACGTACACACTCTGGGAACCTCTCCCACACACTCTGGAACCCTCACACACAATCTGGTAACACACTCTGGGCTTCCCTCACACATCCTGGGACACTCTGGGATTCTCTCACAAACTCTGTGATTCCCTTACACACTCTAGGATACTGATTCTGCCTCACACTCTGGGATTCTCTCACACACTTTGGGATTCTCTCACACACTCTGGGACACTGGGTCCATCGCGCACACACTCTGGGACACTGTGATTCTCTCACACTCTGGGACACTCTCACACATGCTGCCTGATTCTCTCACAAATGCTGGGATTCCATTACACACTCTGGGATTCTCTCCCACACACTCTGGGACACTCTCATTCACGTACACACTCAGGGACCCTCTCCCACACACACTCCAGGGACACACTGTAGGACACTCTGGAATTATCTCGCACTCTCTGGGATTCCCTTACACACTCTAGGACATTCTGGGATTCTCTCACACACTCTGGGATTCTCTCACGCAATCTGGGACACTGGGACCCTCTCCCACACACTCTGGGATTCCCTTACTCACCCTGGGACTCTCTGGGACTCTCTCACATACTCCCGCACATTCTGTGATTCTCTCTTACACTTGGAATTTCTCTTACACACTTGGGGATTCCCTTACGCTCCATGGGACTCTGGGACTCTCTCACACTCTTGGACAATCTGGGATTCTCTCAGACTCTTGGACAATCTGGGATTCTCTCACACAATCTGGAACTCTCCCACACACTCTGGGACTCTCTCCCACTCACACCGTGTACACACTCCGAGACACTGGGACTCTAGGAATCTCTCACACACTCGGATTCTCTCACAAACTCTGGGAATCTGGGATTCTCTCACATTCTGGAATTCCCTTACACACTCGGGCACACTCTTGCACATTCTGTGATTTTCTCTTACACTCGGGGATTTCCTTACACACTATGGGACTCTGGGACTCTATCACATACTCTGGGATACTCTGGGATTCTATCACACAATCTGGAACTCTGGGACCCTTTCCCACACACACCGGGTACGCACTCTGGGACATTCTGGGATTCTCTCACACACTCTCTGGGATTCCCTTACTCACCCTGGGACACACTCACACACCCTGGGACTCTCTTGGATTCTCTCACACACTCTGGGATTCCCTTACACACTCAGGGACACTGTGATTCTGCCTCACACTCTGGGATTCTCTCACACACTCTGGGACACTCTGAGATTCCCTTATGCAATCTGGGACACTGTGATTCGCTCACGCACTCTGGGACACTCTGGGATTCTCTCACATACTCTGGGATTCCCTGACACACTCTGGGACACTGCGACCCTCTCTTGCACACGCTGGGACACTGATTCTCTACCACACTCTGGGATTCCATTACACACTCTGGGACACTGATTCTCTCTCACATTCTGGGACACTCTGGGATTCTCTGGAACACTATAATTCATGTACACACTCTGAAGCTCTCTCCCACACACTCTGGGACCCTCACCCACACACTCTGGGTACACGCTCTGGGATTCCCTTACACACTCTGTGACACTGGGACCCTCTCCCACACACTCTGGGATTCCCTTACCCACCCTGGGACTCTCTGGGATTCTCTCACACACTTTGGGATTTTCTCACACACTCTGGGACACTCTGGGATTCCCTTACACACTCTGGGACTCCCTTACGCAATCTGGGACACTGGGACCCTCGCCAACACACTCTGGGATTCTCTCACACACTCTGGGACACTTTAATACAAGTACATACTCTGGGACTCTCTCACACACCCCCTGGGACACTAGGGTTCTCTCACACACTCTCGGAATCTCTCACTCACACTGGGACTCTCTCACAAACTCTGTGATTCCCTTACACACTCTGGGACACTGTGATTCTGCCTCACACTCTGGGATAATCTGGGATTTCCTTACACACTCTGGGATTCCCTCACACACTCTGGGATTGTCTCAAACACTCTGGCACACTCTGGGATTCCCTTACACACTCTAGGACACTGATTCACTCACACACTCTGGGACACACTCACACACCCTGGGACACTCTGGGATTCTGTCTCACACTCTGGGATTCTCTCACACACTCTGGGATTCCCTTACACACACTGGGACACTGCAACCCTCTCTCACACACTGGGACACTCTCACACACGCTGGGACACTGATTCTCTCTCACATTCTGGGACACTCTGGGATTCTCTCACACACTCTGGGACACTTTAATTCACATACACACTCTAGGGCTCTCTCCTACACACTCTGGGACCCTCACCCACACACCCTGGGACACTGGGAATCCCTCGCACACTCTGCAACACTGGGACCCTCTCGCACACACTCTGGGATTTTCAAACTCACTCTGGGACACACTGGGAAATTTCTCTCACACTCTGGGATTCCCTGACTTACTCTGGTACACTGATTCGCTCACACACTCTGGGACACGCTCACATACTCTGGGACACTCTGGAATTATCTCGCCCACTCTGGGATTCCCTTACACAGTCTGGGACACTGAGATCCTCGTCTACATACTCTGGGAACTCTCTCACACTCTGGGACTCTCTCACATACTCTCGCACATTCTGAGATTCTCTCACACACTCTGGTACACTCACCCACACACTCTGGGTTTCTCTCACACTCTTGGACAATCTGGGATTCTCTCACACACACTCTGGGATTTCGTTACATGCTCTGGGACACTGGGATCCTCTCACATACTCCTGGACACTCTGCGACTCTCTCACATACCCTGGGATGCTCTCATAAATCCTGGGACTCTCTGGGATTCCCGTACACTCTCTGCAGCATTCTGGCACATTCTCGCACACTCTGGCACATTCTGTGATTCTCTCTTACACTTGGGGATTCCCTTACACACCATGGGACCCTGGGACTCTCCCACTCAACATGGGACTCTCTCTCAGTCACTGTGGGATTCCATTACACACTCTGGGACACTGTGATTCTCTCTCACACTCTTGGATACTCTGGGATTCACTCTCACATTCTAAGATTCCGTTCCATTTTCTGGGACACTGATCCTCTCACACACTCTAGGACACTGTGATTCTCTCTCACACTCTGGGAATTCTCACGCACACTCGGATTCCTTTACACACTCTGGGAAACAATGGGATTCTCTCACACACTCTAGGATTCCCTTACACACTCTGGGACACTGAGATCCTCTCTCTCACTCTAGGACACTGTGATTCTCTCTCACACTCTGGGAATTCTCACGCACACTCGGATTCC
>NW_026868525.1:0-39343 GCF_020745735.1 Hemiscyllium ocellatum | reverse complement strand
TCCAAAATGACTGTCTGACTTCAATAGCATTTGCATCGGCAATGGAAATGGCTGAGTGGCAGAGTTTAATTGGACGTAAGTTATTGCGCAAATGCCCTCCGAACTGACATCAGCTCTGAACGAATGCACATGCAAGGCTTTCAAGCTCTCGTTTCGGCACTGCAGTGCTACATTGCAACATCTCACGAGGCAACACGGATCTTCGTGTCCTTCAGCTGTTCATCACAGAAGGAACTTTGCCGTGGTCGTTGAATGCGGGAAGAAAACACCCCTTCCAAGGAGTTCCCGGTGCAGAGGGGCAACGGCAGATCCTCGATGCACTGCTCACGTGTAAAGGGGCACCCAGATTTGAACTGGGGACCTCTTGATCTGCAGTCAAATGCTCTACCACTGAGCTACACCCCCAGGTGCCCAACGCACTGCATGTTACACTTTCCACATACTACAGTGACAATTGTCTAAAACACCTCTCTTGTCTGCGCCTTTCAACAGTTTACGTGCAGCAGAGATGTTTTGTATGTGAAACCTATTTCCAAAATGACTGTCTGACTTCAATAGCATTTGCATCGGCAATGGAAATGGCTGAGTGGCAGAGTTTAATGGACGTAAGTTATTGCGCAAATGCCCTCCGAACTGACATCAGCTCTGAACGAATGCACATGCAAGGCTTTCAAGCTCTCGTTTCGGCACTGCAGTGCTACATTGCAACATCGCAACATCTCACGAGGCAACACGGATCTTCGTGTCCTTCAGCTGTTCATCACAGAAGGAACTTTGCCGTGGTCGTTGAATGCGGGAAGAAAACACCCCTTCCAAGGAGTTCCCGTGCAGAGGGGTGAACGGCAGATCCTCGATGCACTGCTCACGTGTAAAGGGGGCACCCAGATTTGAACTGGGGACCTCTTGATCTGCAGTCAAATGCTCTACCACTGAGCTACACCCCCCATGGGCCCAACGCACTGCATGTTCACACTTTCCACATACTACAGTGACAATTGTCTAAAACACCTCTCTTGTCTGCGCCTTTCAACAGTTTACGTGCAGCAGAGATGTTTTGTATGTGAAACCTATTTCCAAAATGACTGTCTGACTTCAATAGCATTTGCATCGGCAATGGAAATGGCTGAGTGGCAGAGTTTAAATGGACGTAAGTTATTGCGCAAATGCCCTCCGAACTGACATCAGCTCTGAACGAATGCACATGCAAGGCTTTCAAGCTCTCGTTTCGGCACTGCAGTGCTACATTGCAACATCTCACGAGGCAACACGGATCTTCGTGTCCTTCAGCTGTTCATCACAGAAGGAACTTTGCCGTGGTCGTTGAATGCGGGAAGAAAACACCCCTTCCAAGGTGTTCCTGTGCAGAGGGGAACGGCAGATCCTCGATGCACTGCTCACGTGTAAAGGGGGCACCCAGATTTGAACTGGGGACCTCTTGATCTGCAGTCAAATGCTCTACCACTGAGCTACACCCCCCCATGTGCCCAACGCACTGCATGTTACACTTTCCACATACTACAGTGACAATTGTCTAAAACACCTCTCTTGTCTGCGCCTTTCAACAGTTTACGTGCAGCAGAGATGTTTTGTATGTGAAACCTATTTCCAAAATGACTGTCTGACTTCAATAGCATTTGCATCGGCAATGGAAATGGCTGAGTGGCAGAGTTTAAATGGACGTAAGTTATTGCGCAAATGCCCTCCGAACTGACATCAGCTCTGAACGAATGCACATGCAAGGCTTTCAAGCTCTCGTTTCGGCACTGCAGTGCTACATTGCAACATCTCACGAGGCAACACGGATCTTCGTGTCCTTCAGCTGTTCATCACAGAAGGAACTTTGCCGTGGTCGTTGAATGCGGGAAGAAAACACCCCTTCCAAGGTGTTCCCGGTGCAGAGGGGTGAACGGCAGATCCTCGATGCACTGCTCACGTGTAAAAAGGGGGCACCAGATTTGAACTGGGGACCTCTTGATCTGCAGTCAAATGCTCTACCACTGAGCTACACCCCCCAGGTGCCCAACGCACTGCATGTTCACACTTTCCACATACTACAGTGACAATTGTCTAAAACACCTCTCTTGTCTGCGCCTTTCAACAGTTTACGTGCAGCAGAGATGTTTTGTATGTGAAACCTATTTCCAAAATGACTGTCTGACTTCAATAGCATTTGCATCGGCAATGGAAATGGCTGAGTGGCAGAGTTTAAATGGACGTAAGTTATTGCGCAAATGCCCTCCGAACTGACATCAGCTCTGAACGAATGCACATGCAAGGCTTTCAAGCTCTCGTTTCGGCACTGCAGTGCTACATTGCAACATCTCACGAGGCAACACGGATCTTCGTGTCCTTCAGCTGTTCATCACAGAAGGAACTTTGCCGTGGTCGTTGAATGCGGGAAGAAAACACCCCTTCCAAGGTGTTCCCTGTGCAGAGGGGTAACGGCAGATCCTCGATGCACTGCTCACGTGTAAAGGGGGCACCCAGATTTGAACTGGGGACCTCTTGATCTGCAGTCAAATGCTCTACCACTGAGCTACACCCCCCATGTGCCCAACGCACTGCATGTTCACACTTTCCACATACTACAGTGACAATTGTCTAAAACACCTCTCTTGTCTGCGCCTTTCAACAGTTTACGTGCAGCAGAGATGTTTTGTATGTGAAACCTATTTCCAAAATGACTGTCTGACTTCAATAGCATTTGCATCGGCAATGGAAATGGCTGAGTGGCAGAGTTTTAATGGACGTAAGTTATTGCGCAAATGCCCTCCGAACTGACATCAGCTCTGAACGAATGCACATGCAAGGCTTTCAAGCTCTCGTTTCGGCACTGCAGTGCTACATTGCAACATCTCACGAGGCAACACGGATCTTCGTGTCCTTCAGCTGTTCATCACAGAAGGAACTTTGCCGTGGTCGTTGAATGCGGGAAGAAAACACCCCTTCCAAGGTGTTCCCTGTGCAGAGGGGTGAACGGCAGATCCTCGATGCACTGCTCACACGTGTAAAGGGGGCACCCAGATTTGAACTGGGGACCTCTTGATCTGCAGTCAAATGCTCTACCACTGAGCTACACCCCCCATGTGCCCAACGCACTGCATGTTCACACTTTCCACATACTACAGTGACAATTGTCTAAAACACCTCTCTTGTCTGCGCCTTTCAACAGTTTACGTGCAGCAGAGATGTTTTGTATGTGAAACCTATTTCCAAAATGACTGTCTGACTTCAATAGCATTTGCATCGGCAATGGAAATGGCTGAGTGGCAGAGTTTAATTGGACGTAAGTTATTGCGCAAATGCCCTCCGAACTGACATCAGCTCTGAACGAATGCACATGCAAGGCTTTCAAGCTCTCGTTTCGGCACTGCAGTGCTACATTGCAACATCTCACGAGGCAACACGGATCTTCGTGTCCTTCAGCTGTTCATCACAGAAGGAACTTTGCCGTGGTCGTTGAATGCGGGAAGAAAAAACACCCTTCAAGAGTGTTCCCGGTGCAGAGGGGTGAACGGCAGATCCTCGATGCACTGCTCACGTGTAAAGGGGGCACCCAGATTTGAACTGGGGACCTCTTGATCTGCAGTCAAATGCTCTACCACTGAGCTACACCCCCCATGTGCCAACGCACTGCATGTTCACACTTTCCACATACTACAGTGACAATTGTCTAAAACACCTCTCTTGTCTGCGCCTTTCAACAGTTTACGTGCAGCAGAGATGTTTTGTATGTGAAACCTATTTCCAAAATGACTGTCTGACTTCAATAGCATTTGCATCGGCAATGGAAATGGCTGAGTGGCAGAGTTTAAATGGACGTAAGTTATTGCGCAAATGCCCTCCGAACTGACATCAGCTCTGAACGAATGCACATGCAAGGCTTTCAAGCTCTCGTTTCGGCACTGCAGTGCTACATTGCAACATCTCACGAGGCAACACGGATCTTCGTGTCCTTCAGCTGTTCATCACAGAAGGAACTTTGCCGTGGTCGTTGAATGCGGGAAGAAAACACCCCTTCCAAGGAGTTCCCGTGCAGAGGGGTGAACGGCAGATCCTCGATGCACTGCTCACGTGTAAAGGGGGCACCCAGATTTGAACTGGGACCTCTTGATCTGCAGTCAAATGCTCTACCACTGAGCTACACCCCCCATGGGCCCAACGCACTGCATGTTCACACTTTCCACATACTACAGTGACAATTGTCTAAAACACCTCTCTTGTCTGCGCCTTTCAACAGTTTACGTGCAGCAGAGATGTTTTGTATGTGAAACCTATTTCCAAAATGACTGTCTGACTTCAATAGCATTTGCATCGGCAATGGAAATGGCTGAGTGGCAGAGTTTAAATGGACGTAAGTTATTGCGCAAATGCCCTCCGAACTGACATCAGCTCTGAACGAATGCACATGCAAGGCTTTCAAGCTCTCGTTTCGGCACTGCAGTGCTACATTGCAACATCTCACGAGGCAACACGGATCTTCGTGTCCTTCAGCTGTTCATCACAGAAGGAACTTTGCCGTGGTCGTTGAATGCGGGAAGAAAACACCCCTTCCAAGGTGTTCCCTGTGCAGAGGGGTAAACGGCAGATCCTCGATGCACTGCTCACGTGTAAAGGGGGCACCCAGATTTGAACTGGGGACCTCTTGATCTGCAGTCAAATGCTCTACCACTGAGCTACACCCCCCAGGTGCCCAACGCACTGCATGTTTCACTTTCCACATACTACAGTGACAATTGTCTAAAACACCTCTCTTGTCTGCGCCTTTCAACAGTTTACGTGCAGCAGAGATGTTTTGTATGTGAAACCTATTTCCAAAATGACTGTCTGACTTCAATAGCATTTGCATCGGCAATGGAAATGGCTGAGTGGCAGAGTTTAATTGGACGTAAGTTATTGCGCAAATGCCCTCCGAACTGACATCAGCTCTGAACGAATGCACATGCAAGGCTTTCAAGCTCTCGTTTCGGCACTGCAGTGCTACATTGCAACATCGCAACATCTCACGAGGCAACACGGATCTTCGTGTCCTTCAGCTGTTCATCACAGAAGGAACTTTGCCGTGGTCGTTGAATGCGGGAAGAAAACACCCCTTCCAAGGAGTTCCCGGTGCAGAGGGGTGAACGGCAGATCCTCGATGCACTGCTCACGTGTAAAGGGGGCACCCAGATTTGAACTGGGGACCTCTTGATCTGCAGTCAAATGCTCTACCACTGAGCTACACCCCCAGGTGCCCAACGCACTGCATGTTCACACTTTCCACATACTACAGTGACAATTGTCTAAAACACCTCTCTTGTCTGCGCCTTTCAACAGTTTACGTGCAGCAGAGATGTTTTGTATGTGAAACCTATTTCCAAAATGACTGTCTGACTTCAATAGCATTTGCATCGGCAATGGAAATGGCTGAGTGGCAGAGTTTAAATGGACGTAAGTTATTGCGCAAATGCCCTCCGAACTGACATCAGCTCTGAACGAATGCACATGCAAGGCTTTCAAGCTCTCGTTTCGGCACTGCAGTGCTACATTGCAACATCTCACGAGGCAACACGGATCTTCGTGTCCTTCAGCTGTTCATCACAGAAGGAACTTTGCCGTGGTCGTTGAATGCGGGAAGAAAACACCCCTTCCAAGGAGTTCCCGGTGCAGAGGGGTGAACGGCAGATCCTCGATGCACTGCTCACGTGTAAAAGGGGCACCCAGATTTGAACTGGGGACCTCTTGATCTGCAGTCAAATGCTCTACCACTGAGCTACACCCCCCAAGGCCCAACGCACTGCATGTTCACACTTTCCACATACTACAGTGACAATTGTCTAAAACACCTCTCTTGTCTGCGCCTTTCAACAGTTTACGTGCAGCAGAGATGTTTTGTATGTGAAACCTATTTCCAAAATGACTGTCTGACTTCAATAGCATTTGCATCGGCAATGGAAATGGCTGAGTGGCAGAGTTTTAATGGACGTAAGTTATTGCGCAAATGCCCTCCGAACTGACATCAGCTCTGAACGAATGCACATGCAAGGCTTTCAAGCTCTCGTTTCGGCACTGCAGTGCTACATTGCAACATCTCACGAGGCAACACGGATCTTCGTGTCCTTCAGCTGTTCATCACAGAAGGAACTTTGCCGTGGTCGTTGAATGCGGGAAGAAAAACACCCCTTCCAAGGTGTTCCCGGTGCAGAGGGGTGAACGGCAGATCCTCGATGCACTGCTCACGTGTAAAGGGGGCACCCAGATTTGAACTGGGGACCTCTTGATCTGCAGTCAAATGCTCTACCACTGAGCTACACCCCCCCATGGGCCCAACGCACTGCATGTTCACACTTTCCACATACTACAGTGACAATTTGTCTAAAACACCTCTCTTGTCTGCGCCTTTCAACAGTTTACGTGCAGCAGAGATGTTTTGTATGTGAAACCTATTTCCAAAATGACTGTCTGACTTCAATAGCATTTGCATCGGCAATGGAAATGGCTGAGTGGCAGAGTTTAAATGGACGTAAGTTATTGCGCAAATGCCCTCCGAACTGACATCAGCTCTGAACGAATGCACATGCAAGGCTTTCAAGCTCTCGTTTCGGCACTGCAGTGCTACATTGCAACATCTCACGAGGCAACACGGATCTTCGTGTCCTTCAGCTGTTCATCACAGAAGGAACTTTGCCGTGGTCGTTGAATGCGGGAAGAAAACACCCCTTCCCAGGTGTTCCCTGTGCAGAGGGGTAAACGGCAGATCCTCGATGCACTGCTCACGTGTAAAGGGGGCACCCAGATTTGAACTGGGGACCTCTTGATCTGCAGTCAAATGCTCTACCACTGAGCTACACCCCCCCATGTGCCCAACGCACTGCATGTTCACACTTTCCACATACTACAGTGACAATTGTCTAAAACACCTCTCTTGTCTGCGCTTTCAACAGTTTACGTGCAGCAGAGATGTTTTGTATGTGAAACCTATTTCCAAAATGACTGTCTGACTTCAATAGCATTTGCATCGGCAATGGAAATGGCTGAGTGGCAGAGTTTAATTGGACGTAAGTTATTGCGCAAATGCCCTCCGAACTGACATCAGCTCTGAACGAATGCACATGCAAGGCTTTCAAGCTCTCGTTTCGGCACTGCAGTGCTACATTGCAACATCTCACGAGGCAACACGGATCTTCGTGTCCTTCAGCTGTTCATCACAGAAGGAACTTTGCCGTGGTCGTTGAATGCGGGAAGAAAAACACCCCTTCCAAGGTGTTCCCTGTGCAGAGGGGTAAACGGCAGATCCTCGATGCACTGCTCACGTGTAAAGGGGGCACCCAGATTTGAACTGGGGACCTCTTGATCTGCAGTCAAATGCTCTACCACTGAGCTACACCCCCCCATGTGCCCAACGCACTGCATGTTCACACTTTCCACATACTACAGTGACAATTGTCTAAAACACCTCTCTTGTCTGCGCCTTTCAACAGTTTACGTGCAGCAGAGAGATGTTTTGTATGTGAAACCTATTTCCAAAATGACTGTCTGACTTCAATAGCATTTGCATCGGCAATGGAAATGGCTGAGTGGCAGAGTTTAATTGGACGTAAGTTATTGCGCAAATGCCCTCCGAACTGACATCAGCTCTGAACGAATGCACATGCAAGGCTTTCAAGCTCTCGTTTCGGCACTGCAGTGCTACATTGCAACATCGCAATCTCACGAGGCAACACGGATCTTCGTGTCCTTCAGCTGTTCATCACAGAAGGAACTTTGCCGTGGTCGTTGAATGCGGGGAAGAAAACACCCCTTCCAAGGTGTTCCCGGTGCAGAGGGGTGAACGGCAGATCCTCGATGCACTGCTCACGTGTAAAGGGGGCACCCAGATTTGAACTGGGGACCTCTTGATCTGCAGTCAAATGCTCTACCACTGAGCTACACCCCCCCATGTGCCCAACGCACTGCATGTTCACACTTTCCACATACTACAGTGACAATTGTCTAAAACACCTCTCTTGTCTGCGCCTTTCAACAGTTTACGTGCAGCAGAGATGTTTTGTATGTGAAACCTATTTCCAAAATGACTGTCTGACTTCAATAGCATTTGCATCGGCAATGGAAATGGCTGAGTGGCAGAGTTTAATTGGACGTAAGTTATTGCGCAAATGCCCTCCGAACTGACATCAGCTCTGAACGAATGCACATGCAAGGCTTTCAAGCTCTCGTTTCGGCACTGCAGTGCTACATTGCAACATCTCACGAGGCAACACGGATCTTCGTGTCCTTCAGCTGTTCATCACAGAAGGAACTTTGCCGTGGTCGTTGAATGCGGGAAGAAAACACCCCTTCCAAGGGTTCCCGGTGCAGAGGGGTAAACGGCAGATCCTCGATGCACTGCTCACGTGTAAAGGGGGCACCCAGATTTGAACTGGGGACCTCTTGATCTGCAGTCAAATGCTCTACCACTGAGCTACACCCCCCCAGGTGCCAACGCACTGCATGTTCACACTTTCCACATACTACAGTGACAATTGTCTAAAACACCTCTCTTGTCTGCGCCTTTCAACAGTTTACGTGCAGCAGAGATGTTTTGTATGTGAAACCTATTTCCAAAATGACTGTCTGACTTCAATAGCATTTGCATCGGCAATGGAAATGGCTGAGTGGCAGAGTTTAATGGACGTAAGTTATTGCGCAAATGCCCTCCGAACTGACATCAGCTCTGAACGAATGCACATGCAAGGCTTTCAAGCTCTCGTTTCGGCACTGCAGTGCTACATGCTACATTGCAACATCTCACGAGGCAACACGGATCTTCGTGTCCTTCAGCTGTTCATCACAGAAGGAACTTTGCCGTGGTCGTTGAATGCGGGAAGAAAACACCCCTTCCAAGGTGTTCCCGGTGCAGAGGGGTGAACGGCAGATCCTCGATGCACTGCTCACGTGTAAAGGGGGCACCCAGATTTGAACTGGGGACCTCTTGATCTGCAGTCAAATGCTCTACCACTGAGCTACACCCCCAGTGCCCAACGCACTGCATGTTCACACTTTCCACATACTACAGTGACAATTGTCTAAAACACCTCTCTTGTCTGCGCCTTTCAACAGTTTACGTGCAGCAGAGATGTTTTGTATGTGAAACCTATTTCCAAAATGACTGTCTGACTTCAATAGCATTTGCATCGGCAATGGAAATGGCTGAGTGGCAGAGTTTAAATGGACGTAAGTTATTGCGCAAATGCCCTCCGAACTGACATCAGCTCTGAACGAATGCACATGCAAGGCTTTCAAGCTCTCGTTTCGGCACTGCAGTGCTACATTGCAACATCTCACGAGGCAACACGGATCTTCGTGTCCTTCAGCTGTTCATCACAGAAGGAACTTTGCCGTGGTCGTTGAATGCGGGAAGAAAACACCCCTTCCAAGGAGTTCCCGGTGCAGAGGGGTGAACGGCAGATCCTCGATGCACTGCTCACGTGTAAAGGGGGCACCCAGATTTGAACTGGGGACCTCTTGATCTGCAGTCAAATGCTCTACCACTGAGCTACACCCCCCATGTGCCCAACGCACTGCATGTTCACACTTTCCACATACTACAGTGACAATTGTCTAAAACACCTCTCTTGTCTGCGCCTTTCAACAGTTTACGTGCAGCAGAGATGTTTTGTATGTGAAACCTATTTCCAAAATGACTGTCTGACTTCAATAGCATTTGCATCGGCAATGGAAATGGCTGAGTGGCAGAGTTTAAATGGACGTAAGTTATTGCGCAAATGCCCTCCGAACTGACATCAGCTCTGAACGAATGCACATGCAAGGCTTTCAAGCTCTCGTTTCGGCACTGCAGTGCTACATTGCAACATCTCACGAGGCAACACGGATCTTCGTGTCCTTCAGCTGTTCATCACAGAAGGAACTTTGCCGTGGTCGTTGAATGCGGGAAGAAAACACCCCTTCCAAGGTGTTCCCGGTGCAGAGGGGTAAACGGCAGATCCTCGATGCACTGCTCACGTGTAAAGGGGGCACCCAGATTTGAACTGGGGACCTCTTGATCTGCAGTCAAATGCTCTACCACTGAGCTACACCCCCCCATGTGCCCAACGCACTGCATGTTCACACTTTCCACATACTACAGTGACAATTGTCTAAAACACCTCTCTTGTCTGCGCCTTTCAACAGTTTACGTGCAGCAGAGATGTTTTGTATGTGAAACCTATTTCCAAAATGACTGTCTGACTTCAATAGCATTTGCATCGGCAATGGAAATGGCTGAGTGGCAGAGTTTAATGGACGTAAGTTATTGCGCAAATGCCCTCCGAACTGACATCAGCTCTGAACGAATGCACATGCAAGGCTTTCAAGCTCTCGTTTCGGCACTGCAGTGCTACATTGCAACATCTCACGAGGCAACACGGATCTTCGTGTCCTTCAGCTGTTCATCACAGAAGGAACTTTGCCGTGGTCGTTGAATGCGGGAAGAAAACACCCCTTCCAAGGAGTTCCCGGTGCAGAGGGGCGAACGGCAGATCCTCGATGCACTGCTCACGTGTAAAGGGGGCACCCAGATTTGAACTGGGGACCTCTTGATCTGCAGTCAAATGCTCTACCACTGAGCTACACCCCCCATGTGCCCAACGCACTGCATGTTCACACTTTCCACATACTACAGTGACAATTGTCTAAAACACCTCTCTTGTCTGCGCCTTTCAACAGTTTACGTGCAGCAGAGATGTTTTGTATGTGAAACCTATTTCCAAAATGACTGTCTGACTTCAATAGCATTTGCATCGGCAATGGAAATGGCTGAGTGGCAGAGTTTAATTGGACGTAAGTTATTGCGCAAATGCCCTCCGAACTGACATCAGCTCTGAACGAATGCACATGCAAGGCTTTCAAGCTCTCGTTTCGGCACTGCAGTGCTACATTGCAACATCTCACGAGGCAACACGGATCTTCGTGTCCTTCAGCTGTTCATCACAGAAGGAACTTTGCCGTGGTCGTTGAATGCGGGAAGAAAACACCCCTTCCAAGGAGTTCCCGGTGCAGAGGGGCGAACGGCAGATCCTCGATGCACTGCTCACGTGTAAAGGGGGCACCCAGATTTGAACTGGGGACCTCTTGATCTGCAGTCAAATGCTCTACCACTGAGCTACACCCCCCAGGCGCCCAACGCTGCATGTTTACACTTTCCACATACTACAGTGACAATTGTCTAAAACACCTCTCTTGTCTGCGCCTTTCAACAGTTTACGTGCAGCAGAGATGTTTTGTATGTGAAACCTATTTCCAAAATGACTGTCTGACTTCAATAGCATTTGCATCGGCAATGGAAATGGCTGAGTGGCAGAGTTTAATGGACGTAAGTTATTGCGCAAATGCCCTCCGAACTGACATCAGCTCTGAACGAATGCACATGCAAGGCTTTCAAGCTCTCGTTTCGGCACTGCAGTGCTACATTGCAACATCGCAACATCTCACGAGGCAACACGGATCTTCTGTGTCCTTCAGCTGTTCATCACAGAAGGAACTTTGCCGTGGTCGTTGAATGCGGGAAGAAAACACCCCTTCCAAGGAGTTCCGGTGCAGAGGGGTGAACGGCAGATCCTCGATGCACTGCTCACGTGTAAAGGGGGCACCCAGATTTGAACTGGGGACCTCTTGATCTGCAGTCAAATGCTCTACCACTGAGCTACACCCCCCATGGGCCCAACGCACTGCATGTTCACACTTTCCACATACTACAGTGACAATTGTCTAAAACACCTCTCTTGTCTGCGCCTTTCAACAGTTTACGTGCAGCAGAGATGTTTTGTATGTGAAACCTATTTCCAAAATGACTGTCTGACTTCAATAGCATTTGCATCGGCAATGGAAATGGCTGAGTGGCAGAGTTTAAATGGACGTAAGTTATTGCGCAAATGCCCTCCGAACTGACATCAGCTCTGAACGAATGCACATGCAAGGCTTTCAAGCTCTCGTTTCGGCACTGCAGTGCTACATTGCAACATCTCACGAGGCAACACGGATCTTCGTGTCCTTCAGCTGTTCATCACAGAAGGAACTTTGCCGTGGTCGTTGAATGCGGGAAGAAAACACCCCTTCCAAGGTGTTCCCTGTGCAGAGGGGGTAAACGGCAGATCCTCGATGCACTGCTCACGTGTAAAGGGGGCACCCAGATTTGAACTGGGGACCTCTTGATCTGCAGTCAAATGCTCTACCACTGAGCTACACCCCCCCATGTGCCCAACGCACTGCATGTTCACACTTTCCACATACTACAGTGACAATTGTCTAAAACACCTCTCTTGTCTGCGCCTTTCAACAGTTTACGTGCAGCAGAGATGTTTTGTATGTGAAACCTATTTCCAAAATGACTGTCTGACTTCAATAGCATTTGCATCGGCAATGGAAATGGCTGAGTGGCAGAGTTTAATGGACGTAAGTTATTGCGCAAATGCCCTCCGAACTGACATCAGCTCTGAACGAATGCACATGCAAGGCTTTCAAGCTCTCGTTTCGGCACTGCAGTGCTACATTGCAACATCTCACGAGGCAACACGGATCTTCGTGTCCTTCAGCTGTTCATCACAGAAGGAACTTTGCCGTGGTCGTTGAATGCGGGAAGAAAACACCCCTTCCAAGGTGTTCCCTGTGCAGAGGGTAAACGGCAGATCCTCGATGCACTGCTCACGTGTAAAGGGGGCACCCAGATTTGAACTGGGGACCTCTTGATCTGCAGTCAAATGCTCTACCACTGAGCTACACCCCCCAGGTGCCAACGCACTGCATGTTCACACTTTCCACATACTACAGTGACAATTGTCTAAAACACCTCTCTTGTCTGCGCCTTTCAACAGTTTACGTGCAGCAGAGATGTTTTGTATGTGAAACCTATTTCCAAAATGACTGTCTGACTTCAATAGCATTTGCATCGGCAATGGAAATGGCTGAGTGGCAGAGTTTAAATGGACGTAAGTTATTGCGCAAATGCCCTCCGAACTGACATCAGCTCTGAACGAATGCACATGCAAGGCTTTCAAGCTCTCGTTTCGGCACTGCAGTGCTACATTGCAACATCTCACGAGGCAACACGGATCTTCGTGTCCTTCAGCTGTTCATCACAGAAGGAACTTTGCCGTGGTCGTTGAATGCGGGAAGAAAACACCCCTTCCAAGAGTTCCCTGTGCAGAGGGGTGAACGGCAGATCCTCGATGCACTGCTCACGTGTAAAGGGGGCACCCAGATTTGAACTGGGGACCTCTTGATCTGCAGTCAAATGCTCTACCACTGAGCTACACCCCCCATGTGCCCAACGCACTGCATGTTCACACTTTCCACATACTACAGTGACAATTGTCTAAAACACCTCTCTTGTCTGCGCCTTTCAACAGTTTACGTGCAGCAGAGATGTTTTGTATGTGAAACCTATTTCCAAAATGACTGTCTGACTTCAATAGCATTTGCATCGGCAATGGAAATGGCTGAGTGGCAGAGTTTAATTGGACGTAAGTTATTGCGCAAATGCCCTCCGAACTGACATCAGCTCTGAACGAATGCACATGCAAGGCTTTCAAGCTCTCGTTTCGGCACTGCAGTGCTACATTGCAACATCTCACGAGGCAACACGGATCTTCGTGTCCTTCAGCTGTTCATCACAGAAGGAACTTTGCCGTGGTCGTTGAATGCGGGAAGAAAACACCCCTTCCAAGGAGTTCCCGGTGCAGAGGGGGGGGAACGGCAGATCCTCGATGCACTGCTCACGTGTAAAGGGGGCACCCAGATTTGAACTGGGGACCTCTTGATCTGCAGTCAAATGCTCTACCACTGAGCTACACCCCCAGGTGCCCAACGCACTGCATGTTCACACTTTCCACATACTACAGTGACAATTGTCTAAAACACCTCTCTTGTCTGCGCCTTTCAACAGTTTACGTGCAGCAGAGATGTTTTGTATGTGAAACCTATTTCCAAAATGACTGTCTGACTTCAATAGCATTTGCATCGGCAATGGAAATGGCTGAGTGGCAGAGTTTAAATGGACGTAAGTTATTGCGCAAATGCCCTCCGAACTGACATCAGCTCTGAACGAATGCACATGCAAGGCTTTCAAGCTCTCGTTTCGGCACTGCAGTGCTACATTGCAACATCTCACGAGGCAACACGGATCTTCGTGTCCTTCAGCTGTTCATCACAGAAGGAACTTTGCCGTGGTCGTTGAATGCGGGAAGAAAACACCCCTTCCAAGAGTTTCCGGTGCAGAGGGGTAAACGGCAGATCCTCGATGCACTGCTCACGTGTAAAGGGGGCACCCAGATTTGAACTGGGGACCTCTTGATCTGCAGTCAAATGCTCTACCACTGAGCTACACCCCCCCATGTGCCCAACGCACTGCATGTTCACACTTTCCACATACTACAGTGACAATTGTCTAAAACACCTCTCTTGTCTGCGCCTTTCAACAGTTTACGTGCAGCAGAGATGTTTTGTATGTGAAACCTATTTCCAAAATGACTGTCTGACTTCAATAGCATTTGCATCGGCAATGGAAATGGCTGAGTGGCAGAGTTTAATTGGACGTAAGTTATTGCGCAAATGCCCTCCGAACTGACATCAGCTCTGAACGAATGCACATGCAAGGCTTTCAAGCTCTCGTTTCGGCACTGCAGTGCTACATTGCAACATCGCAACACTCACGAGGCAACACGGATCTTCGTGTCCTTCAGCTGTTCATCACAGAAGGAACTTTGCCGTGGTCGTTGAATGCGGGAAGAAAACACCCCTTCCATCAAGTTCCCTGTGCAGAGGGGTGTGAACGGGCAGATCCTCGATGCACTGCTCACGTGTAAAGGGGGCACCCAGATTTGAACTGGGGACCTCTTGATCTGCAGTCAAATGCTCTACCACTGAGCTACACCCCCCCATGTGCCCAACGCACTGCATGTTCACACTTTCCACATACTACAGTGACAATTGTCTAAAACACCTCTCTTGTCTGCGCCTTTCAACAGTTTACGTGCAGCAGAGATGTTTTGTATGTGAAACCTATTTCCAAAATGACTGTCTGACTTCAATAGCATTTGCATCGGCAATGGAAATGGCTGAGTGGCAGAGTTTAATTGGACGTAAGTTATTGCGCAAATGCCCTCCGAACTGACATCAGCTCTGAACGAATGCACATGCAAGGCTTTCAAGCTCTCGTTTCGGCACTGCAGTGCTACATTGCAACATCTCACGAGGCAACACGGATCTTCGTGTCCTTCAGCTGTTCATCACAGAAGGAACTTTGCCGTGGTCGTTGAATGCGGGAAGAAAAACCCCTTCCAAGAGTTCCCGGTGCAGAGGGGTGAACGGCAGATCCTCGATGCACTGCTCACGTGTAAAGGGGGCACCCAGATTTGAACTGGGGACCTCTTGATCTGCAGTCAAATGCTCTACCACTGAGCTACACCCCCAAGTGCCCAACGCACTGCATGTTCACACTTTCCACATACTACAGTGACAATTGTCTAAAACACCTCTCTTGTCTGCGCCTTTCAACAGTTTACGTGCAGCAGAGATGTTTTGTATGTGAAACCTATTTCCAAAATGACTGTCTGACTTCAATAGCATTTGCATCGGCAATGGAAATGGCTGAGTGGCAGAGTTTAAATGGACGTAAGTTATTGCGCAAATGCCCTCCGAACTGACATCAGCTCTGAACGAATGCACATGCAAGGCTTTCAAGCTCTCGTTTCGGCACTGCAGTGCTACATTGCAACATCTCACGAGGCAACACGGATCTTCGTGTCCTTCAGCTGTTCATCACAGAAGGAACTTTGCCGTGGTCGTTGAATGCGGGAAGAAAACACCCCTTCCAAGGTGTTCCCTGTGCAGAGGGGGGTAAACGGCAGATCCTCGATGCACTGCTCACGTGTTAAAGGGGGCACCCAGATTTGAACTGGGGACCTCTTGATCTGCAGTCAAATGCTCTACCACTGAGCTACACCCCCCAGGCGCCCAACGCACTGCATGTTCACACTTTCCACATACTACAGTGACAATTGTCTAAAACACCTCTCTTGTCTGCGCCTTTCAACAGTTTACGTGCAGCAGAGATGTTTTGTATGTGAAACCTATTTCCAAAATGACTGTCTGACTTCAATAGCATTTGCATCGGCAATGGAAATGGCTGAGTGGCAGAGTTTAATTGGACGTAAGTTATTGCGCAAATGCCCTCCGAACTGACATCAGCTCTGAACGAATGCACATGCAAGGCTTTCAAGCTCTCGTTTCGGCACTGCAGTGCTACATTGCAACATCGCAACATCTCACGAGGCAACACGGATCTTCGTGTCCTTCAGCTGTTCATCACAGAAGGAACTTTGCCGTGGTCGTTGAATGCGGGAAGAAAACACCCCTTCCAAGGTGTTCCCTGTGCAGAGGGTAAACGGCAGATCCTCGATGCACTGCTCACGTGTAAAGGGGGCACCCAGATTTGAACTGGGGACCTCTTGATCTGCAGTCAAATGCTCTACCACTGAGCTACACCCCCCCAGTGCCCAACGCACTGCATGTTCACACTTTCCACATACTACAGTGACAATTGTCTAAAAACACCTCTCTTGTCTGCGCCTTTCAACAGTTTACGTGCAGCAGAGATGTTTTGTATGTGAAACCTATTTCCAAAATGACTGTCTGACTTCAATAGCATTTGCATCGGCAATGGAAATGGCTGAGTGGCAGAGTTTAATTGGACGTAAGTTATTGCGCAAATGCCCTCCGAACTGACATCAGCTCTGAACGAATGCACATGCAAGGCTTTCAAGCTCTCGTTTCGGCACTGCAGTGCTACATTGCAACATCTCACGAGGCAACACGGATCTTCGTGTCCTTCAGCTGTTCATCACAGAAGGAACTTTGCCGTGGTCGTTGAATGCGGGAAGAAAAACACCCTTCCAAGGAGTTCCCGGTGCAGAGGGGGTGAACGGCAGATCCTCGATGCACTGCTCACGTGTAAAGGGGGCACCCAGATTTGAACTGGGGACCTCTTGATCTGCAGTCAAATGCTCTACCACTGAGCTACACCCCCCAGGTGCCCAACGCACTGCATGTTCACACTTTCCACATACTACAGTGACAATTGTCTAAAACACCTCTCTTGTCTGCGCTTTCAACAGTTTACGTGCAGCAGAGATGTTTTGTATGTGAAACCTATTTCCAAAATGACTGTCTGACTTCAATAGCATTTGCATCGGCAATGGAAATGGCTGAGTGGCAGAGTTTAAATGGACGTAAGTTATTGCGCAAATGCCTCCGAACTGACATCAGCTCTGAACGAATGCACATGCAAGGCTTTCAAGCTCTCGTTTCGGCACTGCAGTGCTACATTGCAACATCTCACGAGGCAACACGGATCTTCGTGTCCTTCAGCTGTTCATCACAGAAGGAACTTTGCCGTGGTCGTTGAATGCGGGAAGAAAACACCCCTTCCAAGGAGTTCCCGTGCAGAGGGAACGGTGGCAGATCCTCGATGCACTGCTCACGTGTAAAGGGGGCACCCAGATTTGAACTGGGGACCTCTTGATCTGCAGTCAAATGCTCTACCACTGAGCTACACCCCCAAGGGGCCCAACGCACTGCATGTTCACACTTTCCACATACTACAGTGACAATTGTCTAAAACACCTCTCTTGTCTGCGCCTTTCAACAGTTTACGTGCAGCAGAGATGTTTTGTATGTGAAACCTATTTCCAAAATGACTGTCTGACTTCAATAGCATTTGCATCGGCAATGGAAATGGCTGAGTGGCAGAGTTTAATTGGACGTAAGTTATTGCGCAAATGCCCTCCGAACTGACATCAGCTCTGAACGAATGCACATGCAAGGCTTTCAAGCTCTCGTTTCGGCACTGCAGTGCTACATTGCAACATCGCAACATCTCACGAGGCAACACGGATCTTCGTGTCCTTCAGCTGTTCATCACAGAAGGAACTTTGCCGTGGTCGTTGAATGCGGGAAGAAAACACCCCTTCCAAGTGTTCCCGGTGCAGAGGGGTAAACGGCAGATCCTCGATGCACTGCTCACGTGTAAAGGGGGCACCCAGATTTGAACTGGGGACCTCTTGATCTGCAGTCAAATGCTCTACCACTGAGCTACACCCCCCCAGGTGCCCAACGCACTGCATGTTCACACTTTCCACATACTACAGTGACAATTGTCTAAAACACCTCTCTTGTCTGCGCCTTTCAACAGTTTACGTGCAGCAGAGATGTTTTGTATGTGAAACCTATTTCCAAAATGACTGTCTGACTTCAATAGCATTTGCATCGGCAATGGAAATGGCTGAGTGGCAGAGTTTAATTGGACGTAAGTTATTGCGCAAATGCCCTCCGAACTGACATCAGCTCTGAACGAATGCACATGCAAGGCTTTCAAGCTCTCGTTTCGGCACTGCAGTGCTACATTGCAACATCTCACGAGGCAACACGGATCTTCGTGTCCTTCAGCTGTTCATCACAGAAGGAACTTTGCCGTGGTCGTTGAATGCGGGAAGAAAACACCCCTTCCAAGGAGTTCCCTGTGCAGAGGGGGAACGGCAGATCCTCGATGCACTGCTCACGTGTAAAGGGGGCACCCAGATTTGAACTGGGGACCTCTTGATCTGCAGTCAAATGCTCTACCACTGAGCTACACCCCCCCATGTGCCAACGCACTGCATGTTCACACTTTCCACATACTACAGTGACAATTGTCTAAAACACCTCTCTTGTCTGCGCCTTTCAACAGTTTACGTGCAGCAGAGATGTTTTGTATGTGAAACCTATTTCCAAAATGACTGTCTGACTTCAATAGCATTTGCATCGGCAATGGAAATGGCTGAGTGGCAGAGTTTAATTGGACGTAAGTTATTGCGCAAATGCCCTCCGAACTGACATCAGCTCTGAACGAATGCACATGCAAGGCTTTCAAGCTCTCGTTTCGGCACTGCAGTGCTACATTGCAACATCTCACGAGGCAACACGGATCTTCGTGTCCTTCAGCTGTTCATCACAGAAGGAACTTTGCCGTGGTCGTTGAATGCGGGAAGAAAACACCCCTTCCAAGGAGTTCCCGGTGCAGAGGGGGGGGGCGAACGGCAGATCCTCGATGCACTGCTCACGTGTAAAGGGGGCACCCAGATTTGAACTGGGGACCTCTTGATCTGCAGTCAAATGCTCTACCACTGAGCTACACCCCCCAGGTGCCCAACGCACTGCATGTTTACACTTTCCACATACTACAGTGACAATTGTCTAAAACACCTCTCTTGTCTGCGCCTTTCAACAGTTTACGTGCAGCAGAGATGTTTTGTATGTGAAACCTATTTCCAAAATGACTGTCTGACTTCAATAGCATTTGCATCGGCAATGGAAATGGCTGAGTGGCAGAGTTTAATTGGACGTAAGTTATTGCGCAAATGCCCTCCGAACTGACATCAGCTCTGAACGAATGCACATGCAAGGCTTTCAAGCTCTCGTTTCGGCACTGCAGTGCTACATTGCAACATCGCAACATCTCACGAGGCAACACGGATCTTCGTGTCCTTCAGCTGTTCATCACAGAAGGAACTTTGCCGTGGTCGTTGAATGCGGGAAGAAAACACCCCTTCCAGGAGTTCCCGGTGCAGAGGGGTGAACGGCAGATCCTCGATGCACTGCTCACGTGTAAAGGGGGCACCCAGATTTGAACTGGGGACCTCTTGATCTGCAGTCAAATGCTCTACCACTGAGCTACACCCCCCATGGGCCCAACGCACTGCATGTTCACACTTTCCACATACTACAGTGACAATTGTCTAAAACACCTCTCTTGTCTGCGCCTTTCAACAGTTTACGTGCAGCAGAGATGTTTTGTATGTGAAACCTATTTCCAAAATGACTGTCTGACTTCAATAGCATTTGCATCGGCAATGGAAATGGCTGAGTGGCAGAGTTTAAATGGACGTAAGTTATTGCGCAAATGCCCTCCGAACTGACATCAGCTCTGAACGAATGCACATGCAAGGCTTTCAAGCTCTCGTTTCGGCACTGCAGTGCTACATTGCAACATCTCACGAGGCAACACGGATCTTCGTGTCCTTCAGCTGTTCATCACAGAAGGAACTTTGCCGTGGTCGTTGAATGCGGGAAGAAAACACCCCTTCCAAGGTGTTCCCTGTGCAGAGGGGGTAAACGGCAGATCCTCGATGCACTGCTCACGTGTAAAGGGGGCACCCAGATTTGAACTGGGGACCTCTTGATCTGCAGTCAAATGCTCTACCACTGAGCTACACCCCCCCATGTGCCCAACGCACTGCATGTTTACACTTTCCACATACTACAGTGACAATTGTCTAAAACACCTCTCTTGTCTGCGCCTTTCAACAGTTTACGTGCAGCAGAGATGTTTTGTATGTGAAACCTATTTCCAAAATGACTGTCTGACTTCAATAGCATTTGCATCGGCAATGGAAATGGCTGAGTGGCAGAGTTTAATTGGACGTAAGTTATTGCGCAAATGCCCTCCGAACTGACATCAGCTCTGAACGAATGCACATGCAAGGCTTTCAAGCTCTCGTTTCGGCACTGCAGTGCTACATTGCAACATCGCAACATCTCACGAGGCAACACGGATCTTCGTGTCCTTCAGCTGTTCATCACAGAAGGAACTTTGCCGTGGTCGTTGAATGCGGGAAGAAAACACCCCTTCCAAGTGTTCCCGGTGCAGAGGGGGTAAACGGCAGATCCTCGATGCACTGCTCACGTGTAAAGGGGCACCCAGATTTGAACTGGGGACCTCTTGATCTGCAGTCAAATGCTCTACCACTGAGCTACACCCCCCAGTGCCCAACGCACTGCATGTTCACACTTTCCACATACTACAGTGACAATTGTCTAAAACACCTCTCTTGTCTGCGCCTTTCAACAGTTTACGTGCAGCAGAGATGTTTTGTATGTGAAACCTATTTCCAAAATGACTGTCTGACTTCAATAGCATTTGCATCGGCAATGGAAATGGCTGAGTGGCAGAGTTTAAATGGACGTAAGTTATTGCGCAAATGCCCTCCGAACTGACATCAGCTCTGAACGAATGCACATGCAAGGCTTTCAAGCTCTCGTTTCGGCACTGCAGTGCTACATTGCAACATCTCACGAGGCAACACGGATCTTCGTGTCCTTCAGCTGTTCATCACAGAAGGAACTTTGCCGTGGTCGTTGAATGCGGGAAAGAAAACACCCCTTCCAAGGAGTTCCCGGTGCAGAGGGGTGAACGGCAGATCCTCGATGCACTGCTCACGTGTAAAGGGGCACCCAGATTTGAACTGGGGACCTCTTGATCTGCAGTCAAATGCTCTACCACTGAGCTACACCCCCCAAGGCCCAACGCACTGCATGTTCACACTTTCCACATACTACAGTGACAATTGTCTAAAACACCTCTCTTGTCTGCGCCTTTCAACAGTTTACGTGCAGCAGAGATGTTTTGTATGTGAAACCTATTTCCAAAATGACTGTCTGACTTCAATAGCATTTGCATCGGCAATGGAAATGGCTGAGTGGCAGAGTTTAAATGGACGTAAGTTATTGCGCAAATGCCCTCCGAACTGACATCAGCTCTGAACGAATGCACATGCAAGGCTTTCAAGCTCTCGTTTCGGCACTGCAGTGCTACATTGCAACATCTCACGAGGCAACACGGATCTTCGTGTCCTTCAGCTGTTCATCACAGAAGGAACTTTGCCGTGGTCGTTGAATGCGGGAAGAAAACACCCCTTCCAAGGTGTTCCGGTGCAGAGGGGTGAACGGCAGATCCTCGATGCACTGCTCACGTGTAAAGGGGGCACCCAGATTTGAACTGGGGACCTCTTGATCTGCAGTCAAATGCTCTACCACTGAGCTACACCCCCATGTGGCCCAACGCACTGCATGTTCACACTTTCCACATACTACAGTGACAATTGTCTAAAACACCTCTCTTGTCTGCGCCTTTCAACAGTTTACGTGCAGCAGAGATGTTTTGTATGTGAAACCTATTTCCAAAATGACTGTCTGACTTCAATAGCATTTGCATCGGCAATGGAAATGGCTGAGTGGCAGAGTTTAATGGACGTAAGTTATTGCGCAAATGCCCTCCGAACTGACATCAGCTCTGAACGAATGCACATGCAAGGCTTTCAAGCTCTCGTTTCGGCACTGCAGTGCTACATTGCAACACATCTCACGAGGCAACACGGATCTTCGTGTCCTTCAGCTGTTCATCACAGAAGGAACTTTGCCGTGGTCGTTGAATGCGGGAAGAAAACACCCCTTCCAAGGAGTTCCCGGTGCAGAGGGGTAAACGGCAGATCCTCGATGCACTGCTCACGTGTAAAGGGGGCACCCAGATTTGAACTGGGGACCTCTTGATCTGCAGTCAAATGCTCTACCACTGAGCTACACCCCCAGTGGCCCAACGCACTGCATGTTCACACTTTCCACATACTACAGTGACAATTGTCTAAAACACCTCTCTTGTCTGCGCCTTTCAACAGTTTACGTGCAGCAGAGATGTTTTGTATGTGAAACCTATTTCCAAAATGACTGTCTGACTTCAATAGCATTTGCATCGGCAATGGAAATGGCTGAGTGGCAGAGTTTAAATGGACGTAAGTTATTGCGCAAATGCCCTCCGAACTGACATCAGCTCTGAACGAATGCACATGCAAGGCTTTCAAGCTCTCGTTTCGGCACTGCAGTGCTACATTGCAACATCTCACGAGGCAACACGGATCTTCGTGTCCTTCAGCTGTTCATCACAGAAGGAACTTTGCCGTGGTCGTTGAATGCGGGAAGAAAACACCCCTTCCAAGGTGTTCCCGTGCAGAGGGGTGTAAACGGCAGATCCTCGATGCACTGCTCACGTGTAAAGGGGGCACCCAGATTTGAACTGGGGACCTCTTGATCTGCAGTCAAATGCTCTACCACTGAGCTACACCCCCAGCCCCAAAACACTGCATGTTCACACTTTCCACATACTACAGTGACAATTGTCTAAAACACCTCTCTTGTCTGCGCCTTTCAACAGTTTACGTGCAGCAGAGATGTTTTGTATGTGAAACCTATTTCCAAAATGACTGTCTGACTTCAATAGCATTTGCATCGGCAATGGAAATGGCTGAGTGGCAGAGTTTAATTGGACGTAAGTTATTGCGCAAATGCCCTCCGAACTGACATCAGCTCTGAACGAATGCACATGCAAGGCTTTCAAGCTCTCGTTTCGGCACTGCAGTGCATTGCAACATTGCAACATCTCACGAGGCAACACGGATCTTCGTGTCCTTCAGCTGTTCATCACAGAAGGAACTTTGCCGTGGTCGTTGAATGCGGGGAAGAAAACACCCCTTCCAAGGTGTTCCCGGTGCAGAGGGGTGAACGGCAGATCCTCGATGCACTGCTCACGTGTAAAGGGGGCACCCAGATTTGAACTGGGGACCTCTTGATCTGCAGTCAAATGCTCTACCACTGAGCTACACCCCCCATGTGCCCAACGCACTGCATGTTACACTTTCCACATACTACAGTGACAATTGTCTAAAACACCTCTCTTGTCTGCGCCTTTCAACAGTTTACGTGCAGCAGAGATGTTTTGTATGTGAAACCTATTTCCAAAATGACTGTCTGACTTCAATAGCATTTGCATCGGCAATGGAAATGGCTGAGTGGCAGAGTTTAAATTGGACGTAAGTTATTGCGCAAATGCCTCCAACTGACATCAGACATCCTCTGAACGAATGCACATGCAAGGCTTTCAAGCTCTCGTTTCGGCACTGCAGTGCTACATTGCAACATCTCACGAGGCAACACGGATCTTCGTGTCCTTCAGCTGTTCATCACAGAAGGAACTTTGCCGTGGTCGTTGAATGCGGGAAGAAAAACACCCCTTCCAAGGAGTTCCCGGTGCAGAGGGGTGAACGGCAGATCCTCGATGCACTGCTCACGTGTAAAGGGGGCACCCAGATTTGAACTGGGGACCTCTTGATCTGCAGTCAAATGCTCTACCACTGAGCTACACCCCCCCATGGGCCCAACGCACTGCATGTTCACACTTTCCACATACTACAGTGACAATTGTCTAAAACACCTCTCTTGTCTGCGCCTTTCAACAGTTTACGTGCAGCAGAGATGTTTTGTATGTGAAACCTATTTCCAAAATGACTGTCTGACTTCAATAGCATTTGCATCGGCAATGGAAATGGCTGAGTGGCAGAGTTTAATTGGACGTAAGTTATTGCGCAAATGCCCTCCGAACTGACATCAGCTCTGAACGAATGCACATGCAAGGCTTTCAAGCTCTCGTTTCGGCACTGCAGTGCTACATTGCAACATCTCACGAGGCAACACGGATCTTCGTGTCCTTCAGCTGTTCATCACAGAAGGAACTTTGCCGTGGTCGTTGAATGCGGGAAGAAAACACCCCTTCCAAGAGTTCCCGGTGCAGAGGGGTGAACGGCAGATCCTCGATGCACTGCTCACGTGTAAAGGGGGCACCCAGATTTGAACTGGGGACCTCTTGATCTGCAGTCAAATGCTCTACCACTGAGCTACACCCCCCAAGTGCCCAACGCACGGCATGTTCACACTTTCCACATACTACAGTGACAATTGTCTAAAACACCTCTCTTGTCTGCGCCTTTCAACAGTTTACGTGCAGCAGAGATGTTTTGTATGTGAAACCTATTTCCAAAATGACTGTCTGACTTCAATAGCATTTGCATCGGCAATGGAAATGGCTGAGTGGCAGAGTTTAATTGGACGTAAGTTATTGCGCAAATGCCCTCCGAACTGACATCAGCTCTGAACGAATGCACATGCAAGGCTTTCAAGCTCTCGTTTCGGCACTGCAGTGCTACATTGCAACATGCAACATCTCACGAGGCAACACGGATCTTCGTGTCCTTCAGCTGTTCATCACAGAAGGAACTTTGCCGTGGTCGTTGAATGCGGGAAGAAAACACCCCTTCCAAGGAGTTCCCGGTGCAGAGGGGAAACGGCAGATCCTCGATGCACTGCTCACGTGTAAAGGGGGCACCCAGATTTGAACTGGGGACCTCTTGATCTGCAGTCAAATGCTCTACCACTGAGCTACACCCCCCCATGGTGCCCAACGCACTGCATGTTCACACTTTCCACATACTACAGTGACAATTGTCTAAAACACCTCTCTTGTCTGCGCCTTTCAACAGTTTACGTGCAGCAGAGATGTTTTGTATGTGAAACCTATTTCCAAAATGACTGTCTGACTTCAATAGCATTTGCATCGGCAATGGAAATGGCTGAGTGGCAGAGTTTAAATGGACGTAAGTTATTGCGCAAATGCCCTCCGAACTGACATCAGCTCTGAACGAATGCACATGCAAGGCTTTCAAGCTCTCGTTTCGGCACTGCAGTGCTACATTGCAACATCTCACGAGGCAACACGGATCTTCGTGTCCTTCAGCTGTTCATCACAGAAGGAACTTTGCCGTGGTCGTTGAATGCGGGAAGAAAACACCCCTTCCAAGGTGTTCCCGGTGCAGAGGGGTAAACGGCAGATCCTCGATGCACTGCTCACGTGTAAAGGGGGCACCCAGATTTGAACTGGGGACCTCTTGATCTGCAGTCAAATGCTCTACCACTGAGCTACACCCCCCCATGTGCCCAACGCACTGCATGTTCACACTTTCCACATACTACAGTGACAATTGTCTAAAACACCTCTCTTGTCTGCGCCTTTCAACAGTTTACGTGCAGCAGAGATGTTTTGTATGTGAAACCTATTTCCAAAATGACTGTCTGACTTCAATAGCATTTGCATCGGCAATGGAAATGGCTGAGTGGCAGAGTTTAATTGGACGTAAGTTATTGCGCAAATGCCCTCCGAACTGACATCAGCTCTGAACGAATGCACATGCAAGGCTTTCAAGCTCTCGTTTCGGCACTGCAGTGCTACATTGCAACATCTCACGAGGCAACACGGATCTTCGTGTCCTTCAGCTGTTCATCACAGAAGGAACTTTGCCGTGGTCGTTGAATGCGGGAAGAAAACACCCCTTCCAAGGTGTTCCCGGTGCAGAGGGGTGAACGGCAGATCCTCGATGCACTGCTCACGTGTAAAGGGGGCACCCAGATTTGAACTGGGGACCTCTTGATCTGCAGTCAAATGCTCTACCACTGAGCTACACCCCCAGGTGCCAACGCACTGCATGTTCACACTTTCCACATACTACAGTGACAATTGTCTAAAACACCTCTCTTGTCTGCGCCTTTCAACAGTTTACGTGCAGCAGAGATGTTTTGTATGTGAAACCTATTTCCAAAATGACTGTCTGACTTCAATAGCATTTGCATCGGCAATGGAAATGGCTGAGTGGCAGAGTTTAAATGGACGTAAGTTATTGCGCAAATGCCCTCCGAACTGACATCAGCTCTGAACGAATGCACATGCAAGGCTTTCAAGCTCTCGTTTCGGCACTGCAGTGCTACATTGCAACATCTCACGAGGCAACACGGATCTTCGTGTCCTTCAGCTGTTCATCACAGAAGGAACTTTGCCGTGGTCGTTGAATGCGGGAAGAAAACACCCCTTCCAAGGAGTTCCCGGTGCAGAGGGGGTGAACGGCAGATCCTCGATGCACTGCTCACGTGTAAAGGGGGCACCCAGATTTGAACTGGGGACCTCTTGATCTGCAGTCAAATGCTCTACCACTGAGCTACACCCCAAGGCCCAAAACACTGCATGTTCACACTTTCCACATACTACAGTGACAATTGTCTAAAACACCTCTCTTGTCTGCGCCTTTCAACAGTTTACGTGCAGCAGAGATGTTTTGTATGTGAAACCTATTTCCAAAATGACTGTCTGACTTCAATAGCATTTGCATCGGCAATGGAAATGGCTGAGTGGCAGAGTTTAATTGGACGTAAGTTATTGCGCAAATGCCCTCCGAACTGACATCAGCTCTGAACGAATGCACATGCAAGGCTTTCAAGCTCTCGTTTCGGCACTGCCAGTGCTACATTGCAACATCTCACGAGGCAACACGGATCTTCGTGTCCTTCAGCTGTTCATCACAGAAGGAACTTTGCCGTGGTCGTTGAATGCGGGAAGAAAACACCCCTTCCAAGGAGTTCCCGGTGCAGAGGGGGGTGAACGGCAGATCCTCGATGCACTGCTCACGTGTAAAGGGGGCACCCAGATTTGAACTGGGGACCTCTTGATCTGCAGTCAAATGCTCTACCACTGAGCTACACCCCCCCATGTGCCCAACGCACTGCATGTTCACACTTTCCACATACTACAGTGACAATTGTCTAAACACCTCTCTTGTCTGCGCCTTTCAACAGTTTACGTGCAGCAGAGATGTTTTGTATGTGAAACCTATTTCCAAAATGACTGTCTGACTTCAATAGCATTTGCATCGGCAATGGAAATGGCTGAGTGGCAGAGTTTAAATGGACGTAAGTTATTGCGCAAATGCCCTCCGAACTGACATCAGCTCTGAACGAATGCACATGCAAGGCTTTCAAGCTCTCGTTTCGGCACTGCAGTGCTACATTGCAACATCTCACGAGGCAACACGGATCTTCGTGTCCTTCAGCTGTTCATCACAGAAGGAACTTTGCCGTGGTCGTTGAATGCGGGAAGAAAACACCCCTTCCAAGGAGTTCCCTGTGCAGAGGGGTAAACGGCAGATCCTCGATGCACTGCTCACGTGTAAAGGGGGCACCCAGATTTGAACTGGGGACCTCTTGATCTGCAGTCAAATGCTCTACCACTGAGCTACACCCCCATGTGCCCAACGCACTGCATGTTCACACTTTCCACATACTACAGTGACAATTGTCTAAAACACCTCTCTTGTCTGCGCCTTTCAACAGTTTACGTGCAGCAGAGATGTTTTGTATGTGAAACCTATTTCCAAAATGACTGTCTGACTTCAATAGCATTTGCATCGGCAATGGAAATGGCTGAGTGGCAGAGTTTAAATGGACGTAAGTTATTGCGCAAATGCCCTCCGAACTGACATCAGCTCTGAACGAATGCACATGCAAGGCTTTCAAGCTCTCGTTTCGGCACTGCAGTGCTACATTGCAACATCTCACGAGGCAACACGGATCTTCGTGTCCTTCAGCTGTTCATCACAGAAGGAACTTTGCCGTGGTCGTTGAATGCGGGAAGAAAAACACCCCTCCCAGGTGTTCCCTGTGCAGAGGGGTAAACGGCAGATCCTCGATGCACTGCTCACGTGTAAAGGGGGCACCCAGATTTGAACTGGGGACCTCTTGATCTGCAGTCAAATGCTCTACCACTGAGCTACACCCCCCCATGTGCCCAACGCACTGCATGTTCACACTTTCCACATACTACAGTGACAATTGTCTAAAACACCTCTCTTGTCTGCGCCTTTCAACAGTTTACGTGCAGCAGAGATGTTTTGTATGTGAAACCTATTTCCAAAATGACTGTCTGACTTCAATAGCATTTGCATCGGCAATGGAAATGGCTGAGTGGCAGAGTTTAATTGGACGTAAGTTATTGCGCAAATGCCCTCCGAACTGACATCAGCTCTGAACGAATGCACATGCAAGGCTTTCAAGCTCTCGTTTCGGCACTGCAGTGCTACATTGCAACATCTCACGAGGCAACACGGATCTTCGTGTCCTTCAGCTGTTCATCACAGAAGGAACTTTGCCGTGGTCGTTGAATGCGGGAAGAAAACACCCCTTCCAAGGAGTTCCCGGTGCAGAGGGGTAAACGGCAGATCCTCGATGCACTGCTCACGTGTAAAGGGGGCACCCAGATTTGAACTGGGGACCTCTTGATCTGCAGTCAAATGCTCTACCACTGAGCTACACCCCCCCATGTGCCCAACGCACTGCATGTTCACACTTTCCACATACTACAGTGACAATTGTCTAAAACACCTCTCTTGTCTGCGCCTTTCAACAGTTTACGTGCAGCAGAGATGTTTTGTATGTGAAACCTATTTCCAAAATGACTGTCTGACTTCAATAGCATTTGCATCGGCAATGGAAATGGCTGAGTGGCAGAGTTTAATTGGACGTAAGTTATTGCGCAAATGCCCTCCGAACTGACATCAGCTCTGAACGAATGCACATGCAAGGCTTTCAAGCTCTCGTTTCGGCACTGCAGTGCATTGCAACATTGCAACATCTCACGAGGCAACACGGATCTTCGTGTCCTTCAGCTGTTCATCACAGAAGGAACTTTGCCGTGGTCGTTGAATGCGGGAAGAAAACACCCCTTCCAAGGTGTTCCCGGTGCAGAGGGTGAACGGCAGATCCTCGATGCACTGCTCACGTGTAAAGGGGGCACCCAGATTTGAACTGGGGACCTCTTGATCTGCAGTCAAATGCTCTACCACTGAGCTACACCCCCCCATGTGCCCAACGCACTGCATGTTCACACTTTCCACATACTACAGTGACAATTGTCTAAAACACCTCTCTTGTCTGCGCCTTTCAACAGTTTACGTGCAGCAGAGATGTTTTGTATGTGAAACCTATTTCCAAAATGACTGTCTGACTTCAATAGCATTTGCATCGGCAATGGAAATGGCTGAGTGGCAGAGTTTAATTGGACGTAAGTTATTGCGCAAATGCCCTCCGAACTGACATCAGCTCTGAACGAATGCACATGCAAGGCTTTCAAGCTCTCGTTTCGGCACTGCAGTGCTACATTGCAACATCTCACGAGGCAACACGGATCTTCGTGTCCTTCAGCTGTTCATCACAGAAGGAACTTTGCCGTGGTCGTTGAATGCGGGAAGAAAACACCCCTTCCAAGAGTTCCCGGTGCAGAGGGGGTGAACGGCAGATCCTCGATGCACTGCTCACGTGTAAAGGGGGCACCCAGATTTGAACTGGGGACCTCTTGATCTGCAGTCAAATGCTCTACCACTGAGCTACACCCCCCATGTGCCCAACGCACTGCATGTTCACACTTTCCACATACTACAGTGACAATTGTCTAAAACACCTCTCTTGTCTGCGCCTTTCAACAGTTTACGTGCAGCAGAGATGTTTTGTATGTGAAACCTATTTCCAAAATGACTGTCTGACTTCAATAGCATTTGCATCGGCAATGGAAATGGCTGAGTGGCAGAGTTTAATTGGACGTAAGTTATTGCGCAAATGCCCTCCGAACTGACATCAGCTCTGAACGAATGCACATGCAAGGCTTTCAAGCTCTCGTTTCGGCACTGCAGTGCTACATTGCATTGCAACATCTCACGAGGCAACACGGATCTTCGTGTCCTTCAGCTGTTCATCACAGAAGGAACTTTGCCGTGGTCGTTGAATGCGGGAAGAAAACACCCCTTCCAAGGTGTTCCCGGTGCAGAGGGGTGAACGGCAGATCCTCGATGCACTGCTCACGTGTAAAGGGGGCACCCAGATTTGAACTGGGGACCTCTTGATCTGCAGTCAAATGCTCTACCACTGAGCTACACCCCCAAGTGCCCAACGCACTGCATGTTCACACTTTCCACATACTACAGTGACAATTGTCTAAAACACCTCTCTTGTCTGCGCCTTTCAACAGTTTACGTGCAGCAGAGATGTTTTGTATGTGAAACCTATTTCCAAAATGACTGTCTGACTTCAATAGCATTTGCATCGGCAATGGAAATGGCTGAGTGGCAGAGTTTAAATGGACGTAAGTTATTGCGCAAATGCCCTCCGAACTGACATCAGCTCTGAACGAATGCACATGCAAGGCTTTCAAGCTCTCGTTTCGGCACTGCAGTGCTACATTGCAACATCTCACGAGGCAACACGGATCTTCGTGTCCTTCAGCTGTTCATCACAGAAGGAACTTTGCCGTGGTCGTTGAATGCGGGAAGAAAACACCCCTTCCAAGGGTTCCCTGTGCAGAGGGGTAAACGGCAGATCCTCGATGCACTGCTCACGTGTAAAGGGGGGCACCCAGATTTGAACTGGGGACCTCTTGATCTGCAGTCAAATGCTCTACCACTGAGCTACACCCCCCAGTGGCCAACGCACTGCATGTTCACACTTTCCACATACTACAGTGACAATTGTCTAAAACACCTCTCTTGTCTGCGCCTTTCAACAGTTTACGTGCAGCAGAGATGTTTTGTATGTGAAACCTATTTCCAAAATGACTGTCTGACTTCAATAGCATTTGCATCGGCAATGGAAATGGCTGAGTGGCAGAGTTTAAATGGACGTAAGTTATTGCGCAAATGCCCTCCGAACTGACATCAGCTCTGAACGAATGCACATGCAAGGCTTTCAAGCTCTCGTTTCGGCACTGCAGTGCTACATTGCAACATCTCACGAGGCAACACGGATCTTCGTGTCCTTCAGCTGTTCATCACAGAAGGAACTTTGCCGTGGTCGTTGAATGCGGGAAGAAAACACCCCTTCCAAGGTGTTCCCTGTGCAGAGGGGTGAACGGCAGATCCTCGATGCACTGCTCACGTGCTAAAAGGGCACCAGATTTGAACTGGGGACCTCTTGATCTGCAGTCAAATGCTCTACCACTGAGCTACACCCCCAGGTGCCCAACGCACTGCATGTTCACACTTTCCACATACTACAGTGACAATTGTCTAAAACACCTCTCTTGTCTGCGCCTTTCAACAGTTTACGTGCAGCAGAGATGTTTTGTATGTGAAACCTATTTCCAAAATGACTGTCTGACTTCAATAGCATTTGCATCGGCAATGGAAATGGCTGAGTGGCAGAGTTTAATTGGACGTAAGTTATTGCGCAAATGCCCTCCGAACTGACATCAGCTCTGAACGAATGCACATGCAAGGCTTTCAAGCTCTCGTTTCGGCACTGCAGTGCTACATTGCAACATCGCAACATCTCACGAGGCAACACGGATCTTCGTGTCCTTCAGCTGTTCATCACAGAAGGAACTTTGCCGTGGTCGTTGAATGCGGGAAGAAAAACACCCTTCCAAGGAGTGTTCCGGTGCAGAGGGGTGAACGGCAGATCCTCGATGCACTGCTCACGTGTAAAGGGGGCACCCAGATTTGAACTGGGGACCTCTTGATCTGCAGTCAAATGCTCTACCACTGAGCTACACCCCCCATGGGCCCAACGCACTGCATGTTCACACTTTCCACATACTACAGTGACAATTGTCTAAAACACCTCTCTTGTCTGCGCCTTTCAACAGTTTACGTGCAGCAGAGATGTTTTGTATGTGAAACCTATTTCCAAAATGACTGTCTGACTTCAATAGCATTTGCATCGGCAATGGAAATGGCTGAGTGGCAGAGTTTAAATGGACGTAAGTTATTGCGCAAATGCCCTCCGAACTGACATCAGCTCTGAACGAATGCACATGCAAGGCTTTCAAGCTCTCGTTTCGGCACTGCAGTGCTACATTGCAACATCTCACGAGGCAACACGGATCTTCGTGTCCTTCAGCTGTTCATCACAGAAGGAACTTTGCCGTGGTCGTTGAATGCGGGAAGAAAACACCCCTTCCAAGGAGTTCCCGGTGCAGAGGGGGTGAACGGCAGATCCTCGATGCACTGCTCACGTGTAAAGGGGGCACCCAGATTTGAACTGGGGACCTCTTGATCTGCAGTCAAATGCTCTACCACTGAGCTACACCCCCCCATGTGCCCAACGCACTGCATGTTCACACTTTCCACATACTACAGTGACAATTGTCTAAAACACCTCTCTTGTCTGCGCCTTTCAACAGTTTACGTGCAGCAGAGATGTTTTGTATGTGAAACCTATTTCCAAAATGACTGTCTGACTTCAATAGCATTTGCATCGGCAATGGAAATGGCTGAGTGGCAGAGTTTAATTGGACGTAAGTTATTGCGCAAATGCCCTCCGAACTGACATCAGCTCTGAACGAATGCACATGCAAGGCTTTCAAGCTCTCGTTTCGGCACTGCAGTGCTACATTGCAACATCAACATCTCACGAGGCAACACGGATCTTCGTGTCCTTCAGCTGTTCATCACAGAAGGAACTTTGCCGTGGTCGTTGAATGCGGGAAGAAAACACCCTTCCAAGGAGTTCCCGGTGCAGAGGGGTGAACGGCAGATCCTCGATGCACTGCTCACGTGTAAAGGGGCACCCAGATTTGAACTGGGGACCTCTTGATCTGCAGTCAAATGCTCTACCACTGAGCTACACCCCCCAGGTGCCCAACGCACTGCATGTTCACACTTTCCACATACTACAGTGACAATTGTCTAAAACACCTCTCTTGTCTGCGCCTTTCAACAGTTTACGTGCAGCAGAGATGTTTTGTATGTGAAACCTATTTCCAAAATGACTGTCTGACTTCAATAGCATTTGCATCGGCAATGGAAATGGCTGAGTGGCAGAGTTTAATTGGACGTAAGTTATTGCGCAAATGCCCTCCGAACTGACATCAGCTCTGAACGAATGCACATGCAAGGCTTTCAAGCTCTCGTTTCGGCACTGCAGTGCTACATTGCAACATCGCAACATCTCACGAGGCAACACGGATCTTCGTGTCCTTCAGCTGTTCATCACAGAAGGAACTTTGCCGTGGTCGTTGAATGCGGGAAGAAAACACCCCTTCCAAGGAGTTCCCGGTGCAGAGGGGTGAACGGCAGATCCTCGATGCACTGCTCACGTGTAAAGGGGGCACCAGATTTGAACTGGGGACCTCTTGATCTGCAGTCAAATGCTCTACCACTGAGCTACACCCCCCCATGGGCCCAACGCACTGCATGTTCACACTTTCCACATACTACAGTGACAATTGTCTAAAACACCTCTCTTGTCTGCGCCTTTCAACAGTTTACGTGCAGCAGAGATGTTTTGTATGTGAAACCTATTTCCAAAATGACTGTCTGACTTCAATAGCATTTGCATCGGCAATGGAAATGGCTGAGTGGCAGAGTTTAAATGGACGTAAGTTATTGCGCAAATGCCCTCCGAACTGACATCAGCTCTGAACGAATGCACATGCAAGGCTTTCAAGCTCTCGTTTCGGCACTGCAGTGCTACATTGCAACATCTCACGAGGCAACACGGATCTTCGTGTCCTTCAGCTGTTCATCACAGAAGGAACTTTGCCGTGGTCGTTGAATGCGGGAAGAAAACACCCCTTCCAAGGTGTTCCCTGTGCAGAGGGGTAAACGGCAGATCCTCGATGCACTGCTCACGTGTAAAGGGGGCACCCAGATTTGAACTGGGGACCTCTTGATCTGCAGTCAAATGCTCTACCACTGAGCTACACCCCAAGGCCCAACGCACTGCATGTTCACACTTTCCACATACTACAGTGACAATTGTCTAAAACACCTCTCTTGTCTGCGCCTTTCAACAGTTTACGTGCAGCAGAGATGTTTTGTATGTGAAACCTATTTCCAAAATGACTGTCTGACTTCAATAGCATTTGCATCGGCAATGGAAATGGCTGAGTGGCAGAGTTTAATTGGACGTAAGTTATTGCGCAAATGCCCTCCGAACTGACATCAGCTCTGAACGAATGCACATGCAAGGCTTTCAAGCTCTGGTTCGGCACTGCAGTGCTACATTGCAACATTGCAACATCTCACGAGGCAACACGGATCTTCGTGTCCTTCAGCTGTTCATCACAGAAGGAACTTTGCCGTGGTCGTTGAATGCGGGAAGAAAACACCCCTTCCAAGGAGTTCCCGGTGCAGAGGGGTGAACGGCAGATCCTCGATGCACTGCTCACGTGTAAAGGGGGCACCCAGATTTGAACTGGGGACCTCTTGATCTGCAGTCAAATGCTCTACCACTGAGCTACACCCCCCCATGTGCCCAACGCACTGCATGTTCACACTTTCCACATACTACAGTGACAATTGTCTAAAACACCTCTCTTGTCTGCGCCTTTCAACAGTTTACGTGCAGCAGAGATGTTTTGTATGTGAAACCTATTTCCAAAATGACTGTCTGACTTCAATAGCATTTGCATCGGCAATGGAAATGGCTGAGTGGCAGAGTTTAAATGGACGTAAGTTATTGCGCAAATGCCCTCCGAACTGACATCAGCTCTGAACGAATGCACATGCAAGGCTTTCAAGCTCTCGTTTCGGCACTGCAGTGCTACATTGCAACATCTCACGAGGCAACACGGATCTTCGTGTCCTTCAGCTGTTCATCACAGAAGGAACTTTGCCGTGGTCGTTGAATGCGGGAAGAAAACACCCCTTCCAAGGTGTTCCCGTGCAGAGGGGTGAACGGCAGATCCTCGATGCACTGCTCACGTGTAAAGGGGGCACCCAGATTTGAACTGGGGACCTCTTGATCTGCAGTCAAATGCTCTACCACTGAGCTACACCCCCCATGTGCCCAACGCACTGCATGTTCACACTTTCCACATACTACAGTGACAATTGTCTAAAACACCTCTCTTGTCTGCGCCTTTCAACAGTTTACGTGCAGCAGAGATGTTTTGTATGTGAAACCTATTTCCAAAATGACTGTCTGACTTCAATAGCATTTGCATCGGCAATGGAAATGGCTGAGTGGCAGAGTTTAAATGGACGTAAGTTATTGCGCAAATGCCCTCCGAACTGACATCAGCTCTGAACGAATGCACATGCAAGGCTTTCAAGCTCTCGTTTCGGCACTGCAGTGCTACATTGCAACATCTCACGAGGCAACACGGATCTTCGTGTCCTTCAGCTGTTCATCACAGAAGGAACTTTGCCGTGGTCGTTGAATGCGGGAAGAAAACACCCTTCCAAGGTGTTCCCGGTGCAGAGGGGGTAAACGGCAGATCCTCGATGCACTGCTCACGTGTAAAGGGGGCACCCAGATTTGAACTGGGGACCTCTTGATCTGCAGTCAAATGCTCTACCACTGGCTACACCCCCCCATGTGCCCAACGCACTGCATGTTCACACTTTCCACATACTACAGTGACAATTGTCTAAAACACCTCTCTTGTCTGCGCCTTTCAACAGTTTACGTGCAGCAGAGATGTTTTGTATGTGAAACCTATTTCCAAAATGACTGTCTGACTTCAATAGCATTTGCATCGGCAATGGAAATGGCTGAGTGGCAGAGTTTAATGGACGTAAGTTATTGCGCAAATGCCCTCCGAACTGACATCAGCTCTGAACGAATGCACATGCAAGGCTTTCAAGCTCTCGTTTCGGCACTGCAGTGCTACATTGCAACATCTCACGAGGCAACACGGATCTTCGTGTCCTTCAGCTGTTCATCACAGAAGGAACTTTGCCGTGGTCGTTGAATGCGGGAAGAAAACACCCCTTCCAAGGAGTTCCCGGTGCAGAGGGGGTGAACGGCAGATCCTCGATGCACTGCTCACGTGTAAAGGGGGCACCAGATTTGAACTGGGGACCTCTTGATCTGCAGTCAAATGCTCTACCACTGAGCTACACCCCCCATGGGCCCAACGCACTGCATGTTCACACTTTCCACATACTACAGTGACAATTGTCTAAAACACCTCTCTTGTCTGCGCCTTTCAACAGTTTACGTGCAGCAGAGATGTTTTGTATGTGAAACCTATTTCCAAAATGACTGTCTGACTTCAATAGCATTTGCATCGGCAATGGAAATGGCTGAGTGGCAGAGTTTAAATGGACGTAAGTTATTGCGCAAATGCCTCCGAACTGACATCAGCTCTGAACGAATGCACATGCAAGGCTTTCAAGCTCTCGTTTCGGCACTGCAGTGCTACATTGCAACATCTCACGAGGCAACACGGATCTTCGTGTCCTTCAGCTGTTCATCACAGAAGGAACTTTGCCGTGGTCGTTGAATGCGGGAAGAAAACACCCTTCCAAGGTGTTCCCGGTGCAGAGGGGTAAACGGCAGATCCTCGATGCACTGCTCACGTGTAAAGGGGGCACCCAGATTTGAACTGGGGACCTCTTGATCTGCAGTCAAATGCTCTACCACTGAGCTACACCCCCAATGGCCCAACGCACTGCATGTTCACACTTTCCACATACTACAGTGACAATTGTCTAAAACACCTCTCTTGTCTGCGCCTTTCAACAGTTTACGTGCAGCAGAGATGTTTTGTATGTGAAACCTATTTCCAAAATGACTGTCTGACTTCAATAGCATTTGCATCGGCAATGGAAATGGCTGAGTGGCAGAGTTTAATTGGACGTAAGTTATTGCGCAAATGCCCTCCGAACTGACATCAGCTCTGAACGAATGCACATGCAAGGCTTTCAAGCTCTCGTTTCGGCACTGCAGTGCTACATTGCAACATCAACATCACGAGGCAACACGGATCTTCGTGTCCTTCAGCTGTTCATCACAGAAGGAACTTTGCCGTGGTCGTTGAATGCGGGAAGAAAACACCCCTTCCAAGGAGTTCCCGGTGCAGAGGGGTGAACGGCAGATCCTCGATGCACTGCTCACGTGTAAAGGGGGCACCCAGATTTGAACTGGGGACCTCTTGATCTGCAGTCAAATGCTCTACCACTGAGCTACACCCCCCATGTGCCCAACGCACTGCATGTTCACACTTTCCACATACTACAGTGACAATTGTCTAAAACACCTCTCTTGTCTGCGCCTTTCAACAGTTTACGTGCAGCAGAGATGTTTTGTATGTGAAACCTATTTCCAAAATGACTGTCTGACTTCAATAGCATTTGCATCGGCAATGGAAATGGCTGAGTGGCAGAGTTTAAATGGACGTAAGTTATTGCGCAAATGCCCTCCGAACTGACATCAGCTCTGAACGAATGCACATGCAAGGCTTTCAAGCTCTCGTTTCGGCACTGCAGTGCTACATTGCAACATCTCACGAGGCAACACGGATCTTCGTGTCCTTCAGCTGTTCATCACAGAAGGAACTTTGCCGTGGTCGTTGAATGCGGGAAGAAAACACCCCTTCCAAGGGTTCCCGGTGCAGAGGGGTGAACGGCAGATCCTCGATGCACTGCTCACGTGTAAAGGGGGCACCCAGATTTGAACTGGGGACCTCTTGATCTGCAGTCAAATGCTCTACCACTGAGCTACACCCCCCAGGTGCCCAACGCACTGCATGTTCACACTTTCCACATACTACAGTGACAATTGTCTAAAACACCTCTCTTGTCTGCGCCTTTCAACAGTTTACGTGCAGCAGAGATGTTTTGTATGTGAAACCTATTTCCAAAATGACTGTCTGACTTCAATAGCATTTGCATCGGCAATGGAAATGGCTGAGTGGCAGAGTTTAAATGGACGTAAGTTATTGCGCAAATGCCCTCCGAACTGACATCAGCTCTGAACGAATGCACATGCAAGGCTTTCAAGCTCTCGTTTCGGCACTGCAGTGCTACATTGCAACATCTCACGACGGCAACACGGATCTTCGTGTCCTTCAGCTGTTCATCACAGAAGGAACTTTGCCGTGGTCGTTGAATGCGGGAAGAAAACACCCCTTCCCAGGTGTTCCCTGTGCAGAGGGGTAAACGGCAGATCCTCGATGCACTGCTCACGTGTAAAGGGGGCACCCAGATTTGAACTGGGGACCTCTTGATCTGCAGTCAAATGCTCTACCACTGAGCTACACCCCCCCATGGGCCCAACGCACTGCATGTTCACACTTTCCACATACTACAGTGACAATTGTCTAAAACACCTCTCTTGTCTGCGCCTTTCAACAGTTTACGTGCAGCAGAGATGTTTTGTATGTGAAACCTATTTCCAAAATGACTGTCTGACTTCAATAGCATTTGCATCGGCAATGGAAATGGCTGAGTGGCAGAGTTTAAATGGACGTAAGTTATTGCGCAAATGCCCTCCGAACTGACATCAGCTCTGAACGAATGCACATGCAAGGCTTTCAAGCTCTCGTTTCGGCACTGCAGTGCTACATTGCAACATCTCACGAGGCAACACGGATCTTCGTGTCCTTCAGCTGTTCATCACAGAAGGAACTTTGCCGTGGTCGTTGAATGCGGGAAGAAAACACCCCTTCCAAGGTGTTCCCTGTGCAGAGGGGTAAACGGCAGATCCTCGATGCACTGCTCACGTGTAAAGGGGGGCACCCAGATTTGAACTGGGGACCTCTTGATCTGCAGTCAAATGCTCTACCACTGAGCTACACCCCCCATGTGCCAACGCACTGCATGTTCACACTTTCCACATACTACAGTGACAATTGTCTAAAACACCTCTCTTGTCTGCGCCTTTCAACAGTTTACGTGCAGCAGAGATGTTTTGTATGTGAAACCTATTTCCAAAATGACTGTCTGACTTCAATAGCATTTGCATCGGCAATGGAAATGGCTGAGTGGCAGAGTTTAATTGGACGTAAGTTATTGCGCAAATGCCCTCCGAACTGACATCAGCTCTGAACGAATGCACATGCAAGGCTTTCAAGCTCTCGGTTTCGGCACTGCAGTGC
>NW_026868524.1:5000-15000 GCF_020745735.1 Hemiscyllium ocellatum | reverse complement strand
CCTAACCCTAACCCTAACCCTAACCCTAACCCTAACCCTAACCCTAACCCTAACCCTAACCCTAACCCTAACCCTAACCCTAACCCTAACCCTAACCCTAACCCTAACCCTAACCCTAACCCTAACCCTAACCCTAACCCTAACCCTAACCCTAACCCTAACCCTAACCCTAACCCTAACCCTAACCCTAACCCTAACCCTAACCCTAACCCTAACCCTAACCCTAACCCTAACCCTAACCCTAACCCTAACCCTAACCCTAACCCTAACCCTAACCCTAACCCTAACCCTAACCCTAACCCTAACCCTAACCCTAACCCTAACCCTAACCCTAACCCTAACCCTAACCCTAACCCTAACCCTAACCCTAACCCTAACCCTAACCCTAACCCTAACCCTAACCCTAACCCTAACCCTAACCCTAACCCTAACCCTAACCCTAACCCTAACCCTAACCCTAACCCTAACCCTAACCCTAACCCTAACCCTAACCCTAACCCTAACCCTAACCCTAACCCTAACCCTAACCCTAACCCTAACCCTAACCCTAACCCTAACCCTAACCCTAACCCTAACCCTAACCCTAACCCTAACCCTAACCCTAACCCTAACCCTAACCCTAACCCTAACCCTAACCCTAACCCTAACCCTAACCCTAACCCTAACCCTAACCCTAACCCTAACCCTAACCCTAACCCTAACCCTAACCCTAACCCTAACCCTAACCCTAACCCTAACCCTAACCCTAACCCTAACCCTAACCCTAACCCTAACCCTAACCCTAACCCTAACCCTAACCCTAACCCTAACCCTAACCCTAACCCTAACCCTAACCCTAACCCTAACCCTAACCCTAACCCTAACCCTAACCCTAACCCTAACCCTAACCCTAACCCTAACCCTAACCCTAACCCTAACCCTAACCCTAACCCTAACCCTAACCCTAACCCTAACCCTAACCCTAACCCTAACCCTAACCCTAACCCTAACCCTAACCCTAACCCTAACCCTAACCCTAACCCTAACCCTAACCCTAACCCTAACCCTAACCCTAACCCTAACCCTAACCCTAACCCTAACCCTAACCCTAACCCTAACCCTAACCCTAACCCTAACCCTAACCCTAACCCTAACCCTAACCCTAACCCTAACCCTAACCCTAACCCTAACCCTAACCCTAACCCTAACCCTAACCCTAACCCTAACCCTAACCCTAACCCTAACCCTAACCCTAACCCTAACCCTAACCCTAACCCTAACCCTAACCCTAACCCTAACCCTAACCCTAACCCTAACCCTAACCCTAACCCTAACCCTAACCCTAACCCTAACCCTAACCCTAACCCTAACCCTAACCCTAACCCTAACCCTAACCCTAACCCTAACCCTAACCCTAACCCTAACCCTAACCCTAACCCTAACCCTAACCCTAACCCTAACCCTAACCCTAACCCTAACCCTAACCCTAACCCTAACCCTAACCCTAACCCTAACCCTAACCCTAACCCTAACCCTAACCCTAACCCTAACCCTAACCCTAACCCTAACCCTAACCCTAACCCTAACCCTAACCCTAACCCTAACCCTAACCCTAACCCTAACCCTAACCCTAACCCTAACCCTAACCCTAACCCTAACCCTAACCCTAACCCTAACCCTAACCCTAACCCTAACCCTAACCCTAACCCTAACCCTAACCCTAACCCTAACCCTAACCCTAACCCTAACCCTAACCCTAACCCTAACCCTAACCCTAACCCTAACCCTAACCCTAACCCTAACCCTAACCCTAACCCTAACCCTAACCCTAACCCTAACCCTAACCCTAACCCTAACCCTAACCCTAACCCTAACCCTAACCCTAACCCTAACCCTAACCCTAACCCTAACCCTAACCCTAACCCTAACCCTAACCCTAACCCTAACCCTAACCCTAACCCTAACCCTAACCCTAACCCTAACCCTAACCCTAACCCTAACCCTAACCCTAACCCTAACCCTAACCCTAACCCTAACCCTAACCCTAACCCTAACCCTAACCCTAACCCTAACCCTAACCCTAACCCTAACCCTAACCCTAACCCTAACCCTAACCCTAACCCTAACCCTAACCCTAACCCTAACCCTAACCCTAACCCTAACCCTAACCCTAACCCTAACCCTAACCCTAACCCTAACCCTAACCCTAACCCTAACCCTAACCCTAACCCTAACCCTAACCCTAACCCTAACCCTAACCCTAACCCTAACCCTAACCCTAACCCTAACCCTAACCCTAACCCTAACCCTAACCCTAACCCTAACCCTAACCCTAACCCTAACCCTAACCCTAACCCTAACCCTAACCCTAACCCTAACCCTAACCCTAACCCTAACCCTAACCCTAACCCTAACCCTAACCCTAACCCTAACCCTAACCCTAACCCTAACCCTAACCCTAACCCTAACCCTAACCCTAACCCTAACCCTAACCCTAACCCTAACCCTAACCCTAACCCTAACCCTAACCCTAACCCTAACCCTAACCCTAACCCTAACCCTAACCCTAACCCTAACCCTAACCCTAACCCTAACCCTAACCCTAACCCTAACCCTAACCCTAACCCTAACCCTAACCCTAACCCTAACCCTAACCCTAACCCTAACCCTAACCCTAACCCTAACCCTAACCCTAACCCTAACCCTAACCCTAACCCTAACCCTAACCCTAACCCTAACCCTAACCCTAACCCTAACCCTAACCCTAACCCTAACCCTAACCCTAACCCTAACCCTAACCCTAACCCTAACCCTAACCCTAACCCTAACCCTAACCCTAACCCTAACCCTAACCCTAACCCTAACCCTAACCCTAACCCTAACCCTAACCCTAACCCTAACCCTAACCCTAACCCTAACCCTAACCCTAACCCTAACCCTAACCCTAACCCTAACCCTAACCCTAACCCTAACCCTAACCCTAACCCTAACCCTAACCCTAACCCTAACCCTAACCCTAACCCTAACCCTAACCCTAACCCTAACCCTAACCCTAACCCTAACCCTAACCCTAACCCTAACCCTAACCCTAACCCTAACCCTAACCCTAACCCTAACCCTAACCCTAACCCTAACCCTAACCCTAACCCTAACCCTAACCCTAACCCTAACCCTAACCCTAACCCTAACCCTAACCCTAACCCTAACCCTAACCCTAACCCTAACCCTAACCCTAACCCTAACCCTAACCCTAACCCTAACCCTAACCCTAACCCTAACCCTAACCCTAACCCTAACCCTAACCCTAACCCTAACCCTAACCCTAACCCTAACCCTAACCCTAACCCTAACCCTAACCCTAACCCTAACCCTAACCCTAACCCTAACCCTAACCCTAACCCTAACCCTAACCCTAACCCTAACCCTAACCCTAACCCTAACCCTAACCCTAACCCTAACCCTAACCCTAACCCTAACCCTAACCCTAACCCTAACCCTAACCCTAACCCTAACCCTAACCCTAACCCTAACCCTAACCCTAACCCTAACCCTAACCCTAACCCTAACCCTAACCCTAACCCTAACCCTAACCCTAACCCTAACCCTAACCCTAACCCTAACCCTAACCCTAACCCTAACCCTAACCCTAACCCTAACCCTAACCCTAACCCTAACCCTAACCCTAACCCTAACCCTAACCCTAACCCTAACCCTAACCCTAACCCTAACCCTAACCCTAACCCTAACCCTAACCCTAACCCTAACCCTAACCCTAACCCTAACCCTAACCCTAACCCTAACCCTAACCCTAACCCTAACCCTAACCCTAACCCTAACCCTAACCCTAACCCTAACCCTAACCCTAACCCTAACCCTAACCCTAACCCTAACCCTAACCCTAACCCTAACCCTAACCCTAACCCTAACCCTAACCCTAACCCTAACCCTAACCCTAACCCTAACCCTAACCCTAACCCTAACCCTAACCCTAACCCTAACCCTAACCCTAACCCTAACCCTAACCCTAACCCTAACCCTAACCCTAACCCTAACCCTAACCCTAACCCTAACCCTAACCCTAACCCTAACCCTAACCCTAACCCTAACCCTAACCCTAACCCTAACCCTAACCCTAACCCTAACCCTAACCCTAACCCTAACCCTAACCCTAACCCTAACCCTAACCCTAACCCTAACCCTAACCCTAACCCTAACCCTAACCCTAACCCTAACCCTAACCCTAACCCTAACCCTAACCCTAACCCTAACCCTAACCCTAACCCTAACCCTAACCCTAACCCTAACCCTAACCCTAACCCTAACCCTAACCCTAACCCTAACCCTAACCCTAACCCTAACCCTAACCCTAACCCTAACCCTAACCCTAACCCTAACCCTAACCCTAACCCTAACCCTAACCCTAACCCTAACCCTAACCCTAACCCTAACCCTAACCCTAACCCTAACCCTAACCCTAACCCTAACCCTAACCCTAACCCTAACCCTAACCCTAACCCTAACCCTAACCCTAACCCTAACCCTAACCCTAACCCTAACCCTAACCCTAACCCTAACCCTAACCCTAACCCTAACCCTAACCCTAACCCTAACCCTAACCCTAACCCTAACCCTAACCCTAACCCTAACCCTAACCCTAACCCTAACCCTAACCCTAACCCTAACCCTAACCCTAACCCTAACCCTAACCCTAACCCTAACCCTAACCCTAACCCTAACCCTAACCCTAACCCTAACCCTAACCCTAACCCTAACCCTAACCCTAACCCTAACCCTAACCCTAACCCTAACCCTAACCCTAACCCTAACCCTAACCCTAACCCTAACCCTAACCCTAACCCTAACCCTAACCCTAACCCTAACCCTAACCCTAACCCTAACCCTAACCCTAACCCTAACCCTAACCCTAACCCTAACCCTAACCCTAACCCTAACCCTAACCCTAACCCTAACCCTAACCCTAACCCTAACCCTAACCCTAACCCTAACCCTAACCCTAACCCTAACCCTAACCCTAACCCTAACCCTAACCCTAACCCTAACCCTAACCCTAACCCTAACCCTAACCCTAACCCTAACCCTAACCCTAACCCTAACCCTAACCCTAACCCTAACCCTAACCCTAACCCTAACCCTAACCCTAACCCTAACCCTAACCCTAACCCTAACCCTAACCCTAACCCTAACCCTAACCCTAACCCTAACCCTAACCCTAACCCTAACCCTAACCCTAACCCTAACCCTAACCCTAACCCTAACCCTAACCCTAACCCTAACCCTAACCCTAACCCTAACCCTAACCCTAACCCTAACCCTAACCCTAACCCTAACCCTAACCCTAACCCTAACCCTAACCCTAACCCTAACCCTAACCCTAACCCTAACCCTAACCCTAACCCTAACCCTAACCCTAACCCTAACCCTAACCCTAACCCTAACCCTAACCCTAACCCTAACCCTAACCCTAACCCTAACCCTAACCCTAACCCTAACCCTAACCCTAACCCTAACCCTAACCCTAACCCTAACCCTAACCCTAACCCTAACCCTAACCCTAACCCTAACCCTAACCCTAACCCTAACCCTAACCCTAACCCTAACCCTAACCCTAACCCTAACCCTAACCCTAACCCTAACCCTAACCCTAACCCTAACCCTAACCCTAACCCTAACCCTAACCCTAACCCTAACCCTAACCCTAACCCTAACCCTAACCCTAACCCTAACCCTAACCCTAACCCTAACCCTAACCCTAACCCTAACCCTAACCCTAACCCTAACCCTAACCCTAACCCTAACCCTAACCCTAACCCTAACCCTAACCCTAACCCTAACCCTAACCCTAACCCTAACCCTAACCCTAACCCTAACCCTAACCCTAACCCTAACCCTAACCCTAACCCTAACCCTAACCCTAACCCTAACCCTAACCCTAACCCTAACCCTAACCCTAACCCTAACCCTAACCCTAACCCTAACCCTAACCCTAACCCTAACCCTAACCCTAACCCTAACCCTAACCCTAACCCTAACCCTAACCCTAACCCTAACCCTAACCCTAACCCTAACCCTAACCCTAACCCTAACCCTAACCCTAACCCTAACCCTAACCCTAACCCTAACCCTAACCCTAACCCTAACCCTAACCCTAACCCTAACCCTAACCCTAACCCTAACCCTAACCCTAACCCTAACCCTAACCCTAACCCTAACCCTAACCCTAACCCTAACCCTAACCCTAACCCTAACCCTAACCCTAACCCTAACCCTAACCCTAACCCTAACCCTAACCCTAACCCTAACCCTAACCCTAACCCTAACCCTAACCCTAACCCTAACCCTAACCCTAACCCTAACCCTAACCCTAACCCTAACCCTAACCCTAACCCTAACCCTAACCCTAACCCTAACCCTAACCCTAACCCTAACCCTAACCCTAACCCTAACCCTAACCCTAACCCTAACCCTAACCCTAACCCTAACCCTAACCCTAACCCTAACCCTAACCCTAACCCTAACCCTAACCCTAACCCTAACCCTAACCCTAACCCTAACCCTAACCCTAACCCTAACCCTAACCCTAACCCTAACCCTAACCCTAACCCTAACCCTAACCCTAACCCTAACCCTAACCCTAACCCTAACCCTAACCCTAACCCTAACCCTAACCCTAACCCTAACCCTAACCCTAACCCTAACCCTAACCCTAACCCTAACCCTAACCCTAACCCTAACCCTAACCCTAACCCTAACCCTAACCCTAACCCTAACCCTAACCCTAACCCTAACCCTAACCCTAACCCTAACCCTAACCCTAACCCTAACCCTAACCCTAACCCTAACCCTAACCCTAACCCTAACCCTAACCCTAACCCTAACCCTAACCCTAACCCTAACCCTAACCCTAACCCTAACCCTAACCCTAACCCTAACCCTAACCCTAACCCTAACCCTAACCCTAACCCTAACCCTAACCCTAACCCTAACCCTAACCCTAACCCTAACCCTAACCCTAACCCTAACCCTAACCCTAACCCTAACCCTAACCCTAACCCTAACCCTAACCCTAACCCTAACCCTAACCCTAACCCTAACCCTAACCCTAACCCTAACCCTAACCCTAACCCTAACCCTAACCCTAACCCTAACCCTAACCCTAACCCTAACCCTAACCCTAACCCTAACCCTAACCCTAACCCTAACCCTAACCCTAACCCTAACCCTAACCCTAACCCTAACCCTAACCCTAACCCTAACCCTAACCCTAACCCTAACCCTAACCCTAACCCTAACCCTAACCCTAACCCTAACCCTAACCCTAACCCTAACCCTAACCCTAACCCTAACCCTAACCCTAACCCTAACCCTAACCCTAACCCTAACCCTAACCCTAACCCTAACCCTAACCCTAACCCTAACCCTAACCCTAACCCTAACCCTAACCCTAACCCTAACCCTAACCCTAACCCTAACCCTAACCCTAACCCTAACCCTAACCCTAACCCTAACCCTAACCCTAACCCTAACCCTAACCCTAACCCTAACCCTAACCCTAACCCTAACCCTAACCCTAACCCTAACCCTAACCCTAACCCTAACCCTAACCCTAACCCTAACCCTAACCCTAACCCTAACCCTAACCCTAACCCTAACCCTAACCCTAACCCTAACCCTAACCCTAACCCTAACCCTAACCCTAACCCTAACCCTAACCCTAACCCTAACCCTAACCCTAACCCTAACCCTAACCCTAACCCTAACCCTAACCCTAACCCTAACCCTAACCCTAACCCTAACCCTAACCCTAACCCTAACCCTAACCCTAACCCTAACCCTAACCCTAACCCTAACCCTAACCCTAACCCTAACCCTAACCCTAACCCTAACCCTAACCCTAACCCTAACCCTAACCCTAACCCTAACCCTAACCCTAACCCTAACCCTAACCCTAACCCTAACCCTAACCCTAACCCTAACCCTAACCCTAACCCTAACCCTAACCCTAACCCTAACCCTAACCCTAACCCTAACCCTAACCCTAACCCTAACCCTAACCCTAACCCTAACCCTAACCCTAACCCTAACCCTAACCCTAACCCTAACCCTAACCCTAACCCTAACCCTAACCCTAACCCTAACCCTAACCCTAACCCTAACCCTAACCCTAACCCTAACCCTAACCCTAACCCTAACCCTAACCCTAACCCTAACCCTAACCCTAACCCTAACCCTAACCCTAACCCTAACCCTAACCCTAACCCTAACCCTAACCCTAACCCTAACCCTAACCCTAACCCTAACCCTAACCCTAACCCTAACCCTAACCCTAACCCTAACCCTAACCCTAACCCTAACCCTAACCCTAACCCTAACCCTAACCCTAACCCTAACCCTAACCCTAACCCTAACCCTAACCCTAACCCTAACCCTAACCCTAACCCTAACCCTAACCCTAACCCTAACCCTAACCCTAACCCTAACCCTAACCCTAACCCTAACCCTAACCCTAACCCTAACCCTAACCCTAACCCTAACCCTAACCCTAACCCTAACCCTAACCCTAACCCTAACCCTAACCCTAACCCTAACCCTAACCCTAACCCTAACCCTAACCCTAACCCTAACCCTAACCCTAACCCTAACCCTAACCCTAACCCTAACCCTAACCCTAACCCTAACCCTAACCCTAACCCTAACCCTAACCCTAACCCTAACCCTAACCCTAACCCTAACCCTAACCCTAACCCTAACCCTAACCCTAACCCTAACCCTAACCCTAACCCTAACCCTAACCCTAACCCTAACCCTAACCCTAACCCTAACCCTAACCCTAACCCTAACCCTAACCCTAACCCTAACCCTAACCCTAACCCTAACCCTAACCCTAACCCTAACCCTAACCCTAACCCTAACCCTAACCCTAACCCTAACCCTAACCCTAACCCTAACCCTAACCCTAACCCTAACCCTAACCCTAACCCTAACCCTAACCCTAACCCTAACCCTAAAACCCTAACCCTAACCCTAACCCTAACCCTAACCCTAACCCTAACCCTAACCCTAACCCTAACCCTAACCCTAACCCTAACCCTAACCCTAACCCTAACCCTAACCCTAACCCTAACCCTAACCCTAACCCTAACCCTAACCCTAACCCTAACCCTAACCCTAACCCTAACCCTAACCCTAACCCTAACCCTAACCCTAACCCTAACCCTAACCCTAACCCTAACCCTAACCCTAACCCTAACCCTAACCCTAACCCTAACCCTAACCCTAACCCTAACCCTAACCCTAACCCTAACCCTAACCCTAACCCTAACCCTAACCCTAACCCTAACCCTAACCCTAACCCTAACCCTAACCCTAACCCTAACCCTAACCCTAACCCTAACCCTAACCCTAACCCTAACCCTAACCCTAACCCTAACCCTAACCCTAACCCTAACCCTAACCCTAACCCTAACCCTAACCCTAACCCTAACCCTAACCCTAACCCTAACCCTAACCCTAACCCTAACCCTAACCCTAACCCTAACCCTAACCCTAACCCTAACCCTAACCCTAACCCTAACCCTAACCCTAACCCTAACCCTAACCCTAACCCTAACCCTAACCCTAACCCTAACCCTAACCCTAACCCTAACCCTAACCCTAACCCTAACCCTAACCCTAACCCTAACCCTAACCCTAACCCTAACCCTAACCCTAACCCTAACCCTAACCCTAACCCTAACCCTAACCCTAACCCTAACCCTAACCCTAACCCTAACCCTAACCCTAACCCTAACCCTAACCCTAACCCTAACCCTAACCCTAACCCTAACCCTAACCCTAACCCTAACCCTAACCCTAACCCTAACCCTAACCCTAACCCTAACCCTAACCCTAACCCTAACCCTAACCCTAACCCTAACCCTAACCCTAACCCTAACCCTAACCCTAACCCTAACCCTAACCCTAACCCTAACCCTAACCCTAACCCTAACCCTAACCCTAACCC
>NW_026868523.1:20000-39498 GCF_020745735.1 Hemiscyllium ocellatum | reverse complement strand
ACACACACACACACACTTGCACACACACCCCTTCCCCAGTGAGACACACACACACACGTGCACACACACCCCTCCCCCAGTGACCACACACACGCGCGCACACACCCCTTCCCCAGTGACACACACACACGCGCGCACACACCCCTTCCCCAGTGACACACACACGTGCACACACACCCCTTCCCCAGTGACACACACGCACGTGTGCACACACTCCCTTCCCCAGTGACACACACGCACGTGCACACACACCCCTTCCTCAGTGACACACACACACGTGCACACACACCCTTTCCTCAGTGACACACACACACGCGCACACACACCCCTTCCTCAGTGACACACACACACGTGCACACACACCCCTTCCCCAGTGACACACACACACACGTGCACACACACCCCTTCCTCAGTGACACACACACACGTGCACACACACCACCTTCCCCAGTGACACACACACGTGCACACATACCACCTTCCCCAGTGACACACACACACACGCGTGCACACACACCCCTTCCTCAGTGACACACACACACGTGCACACACACCCCTTCCTCAGTGACACACACACACACACCACACACGTGCACACATACCACCTTCCCCAGTGACACACACACACACACACACACACGTGCACACACACCCCTTCCTCAGTGACACACACACACGTGCACACACACCACCTTCCCCAGTGACACACACACACACACACACCACACACGCGTGCACACACACCCCTTCCTCAGTGACACACACACACACACACCACCTTCCCCAGTGACACACACACACACACACACACACACGTGCACACACCACCCTGACCCAGCTGCCCCTTCTCTCTCGACCGGGCTCCACTCTGGCTATCTCCCCTCTCCCCGAGCCTGTCTCTCACCACCCCACCCCCTCCCAAAACCCCATCAATCCGTCAACCCCTGACCTCTGCCCTCAAACTTCCTGCGTCACACAGTGTGGGTGTACGCGTGTGACAGAGAGCATGCGTGAGTGTGAGCGTGTATGTGACAGCACACGTCAGAGAGCGAAAGGGGGCATGTGTACATGAGCGAGCATGTGTGCACGTGAGTATTTTGAGTGTGCGTCTGCCCGTGTTTCAGCATGCGTGTTAGGGTGTGTGTGTGTGTCGTGTTAGAGTGTGTGCGTGTCCGTGTTAGAGTGCGTGCGTGTCCGTGTTAGAGCGTGTGTGTGTCCGTGTTAGAGCGTGTGTGTGTCCGTGTTAGAGCGTGTGTGTGTCCGTGTTAGAGCGTGTGTGTGTCCATGTTAGAGTGTGTGTGTCCCTGTTAGAGCGTGTGTCCGTGTTAGAGCGTGTGTCCGTGTTAGAGCGTGTGTTTGTCCATGTTAGAATGTGTTTATCCATGTTAGAGCGTGTGTGTGTCCATGTTAGAGTGTGTGTGTCCCTGTTAGAGCGTGTGTCCGTGTTAGAGTGTGTGTCCGTGTTAGAGCGTGTGTTTGTCCATGTTAGAATGTGTTTATCCATGTTAGAGTGTGTGTGTGTCCGTGTTAGAGCGTGTTTGTGTCCATGTTAGAGTGATAGTGTGTCCGCGTTAGAGTGCGTGTGTGTCCGTGTTAGAATGCGTGCGTGTCCGTGTTAGAGTGTGTGCGTGTCCATGTTAGAGCGTGTGTGTGTCCATGTTAGAGCGTGTGTGTGTCCATGTTAGAGTGTGTGTGTGTCCGTGTTAGAGTGTGTGTCCATGTTAGAGTGAGAGTGGCACGTTAGAGTGATCGTGTATCCATGTTAGTGTGTGTGTGTCCATGTTAGAGTGTGTGTGTGTCCGTGTTAGAGTGCGTGTGTGTCCGTGTTAGAGTGTGTTTGTCCGTGTTAGAGTGTGTGTGTATCCGTGTTAGAGTGTTTGTGGGTGTCCGTGTTAGAGCGTGTGGGTGTCCGTGTTAGAGCGTGTGGGTGTCCGTGTTAGAGCGTGTGGGTGTCCGTGTTAGAGTGTGTGTGTCCGTGTTAGAGTGTGTGTGTCCGTGTTAGAGTGTGTGTCCATGTTAGAGTGTGTGTGTGTCCGTGTTAGAGTGTGTGTGTCCGTGTTAGAGCGTGTGTGTGTCCGTGTTAGAGCGTGTGTGTGTCCATGTTAGAGTGTGTGTGTCCCTGTTAGAGCGTGTGTGTCCGTGTTAGAGCGTGTGTCCGTGTTAGAGCGTGTTTGTCCATGTTAGAATGTGTTTATCCATGTTAGAGCGTGTGTGTGTCCATGTTAGAGTGTGTGTGTCCCTGTTAGAGCGTGTGTCCGTGTTAGAGCGTGTGTCCGTGTTAGAGCGTGTGTGTGTCCATGTTAGAATGTGTTTATCCATGTTAGAGTGTGTGTGTGTGTCCGTGTTAGAGCGTGTTTGTGTCCATGTTAGAGTGATAGTGTGTCCGCGTTAGAGTGCGTGTGTGTCCGTGTTAGAATGCGTGCGTGTCCGTGTTTGAGTGTGTGCGTGTCCATGTTAGAGCGTGTGTGTGTCCATGTTAGAGCGTGTGTGTGTCCATGTTAGAGCATGTGTGTGTCCATGTTAGAGCGTGTGTGTGTCCGTGTTAGAGTGTGTGTCCATGTTAGAGTGAGAGTGTATCCATGTTAGTGTGTGTGTGTCCATGTTAGAGTGTGTGTGTGTCCGTGTTAGAGTGTGTGTGTGTCCGTGTTAGAGTGCGTGTGTGTCCGTGTTAGAGTGCGTGTGTGTCCGTGTTAGAGTGTGTTTGTCCGTGTTAGAGTGTGTGTGTATCCGTGTTAGAGTGTTTGTGGGTGTCCGTGTTAGAGCGTGTGGGTGTCCGTGTTAGAGCGTGTGGGTGTCCGTGTTAGAGCGTCTGGGTGTCCGTGTTAGAGCGTGTGGGTGTCCGTGTTAGAGCGTGTGTGTGTCCGTGTTAGAGTGTGTGTGTCCGTGTTAGAGTGTGTGTGTCCGTGTTAGAGTGTGTGTCCATGTTAGAGTGTGTGTGTGTCCGTGTTAGAGTGTGTGTGTCCGTGTTAGAGTGTGTGTGTCCGTGTTAGTGTGTGTGTGTCCGTGTTAGAGTGTGTGTCCATGTTAGAGTGAGAGTGTCCATGTTAGAGTGCGTGTGTGTCCATGTTAGAGCGTGTGTGTGTCCGTGTTAGAGTGTGTGTCCATGTTAGAGTGAGAGTGTCCACATTAGAGTGCGTGTGTCCATGTTAGAGTGATCGTGTGTCCGTGTTAGTGTGTGTGTGTGTCCGTGTTCGAGTGTGTGGGTGTCCGTGTTAGAGCATGTGTGTGTCCATGGTAGAGTGTGTGTCCGTGTTAGAGTGTGTGTGTGTCCGTGTTAGAGTGTGTGTGTCCGTGTTAGAGTGTGTGTCCATGTTAGAGTGTGTGTGTGTCCGTGTTAGAGTGTGTGTGTGTCCGTGTTAGAGTGTGTGTGTCCGTGTTAGAGTGTGTGTGTCCGTGTTAGAGTGTGTGTCCATGTTAGAGTGAGAGTGTCCATGTTAGAGTGCGTGTGTGTCCATGTTAGAGTGTGTGTGTGTCCGTGTTAGAGTGTGTGTCCATGTTAGAGTGAGAGTGTCCACGGGAGAGTGCGTGTGTCCATGTTAGAGTGATCGTGTGTCCGTGTTAGTGTGTGTGTGTGTCCGTGTTCGAGTGTGTGGGTGTCCGTGTTAGAGCATGTGTGTGTCCATGGTAGAGTGTGTGTGCGTGTTAGAGTGTGTGTGTGTCCGTGTTAGAGTGTGTGTGTGTCCGTGTTAGAGTGTGTGTGTGTCCGTGTTAGAGTGTGTGTTTGTCCGTGTTAGAGTGCGTGTGTCCGTGTTAGAGTGCGTGTGTCCGTGTTAGAGTGCGTGTGTCCGTGTTAGAGTGTGTGTGTATCCGTGTTAGAGTGTTTGTGTGTGTCCGTGTTAGAGTGTGTGTGTCCGTGTTAGAGTGTGTGTGTGTCCATGTTAGAGTGATAGTGTGTCCATGTTAGAGTGATAGTGTGTCCATGTTAGAGCGTGTGTGTCCGTGTTAGAGTGTGTGTCCATGTTAGAGTGAGAGTGTCCACGTTAGAGTGTGTGTGTCCGTGTTAGAGTGATCGTATGTCCATGTTAGAGTGTGTGTGTCCGTGTTAGAGTGTGTGTCCGTGTTAGAGTGTGTGTCCATGTTAGAGTGAGAGTGTCCATGTTAGAGTGCGTGTGTGTCCGTGTTAGAGTGTGTGTGTCCGTGTTAGAGTGTGTGTCCATGTTAGAGTGAGAGTGTCCATGTTAGAGTGCGTGTGTGTCCATGTTAGAGTGTGTGTGTCCGTGTTAGAGTGTGTGTGTCCGTGTTAGAGTGTGTGTCCATGTTAGAGTGAGAGTGTCCATGTTAGAGTGCGTGTGTGTCCGTGTTAGAGTGTGTGTGTGTCCGTGTTAGAGTGTGTGTCCATGTTAGAGTGAGAGTGTCCACGTTAGAGTGCGTGTGTCCATGTTAGAGTGATCGTGTGTCCGTGTTAGTGTGTGTGGGTGTCCGTGTTCGAGTGTGTGGGTGTCCGTGTTAGAGCATGTGTGTGTCCATGGTAGAGTGTGTGTCTGTGTTAGAGTGCGTGTGTCCGTGTTAGAGTGTGTGTGTATCCGTGTTAGAGTGTGTGTGTATCCGTGTTAGAGTGTTTGTGTGTGTCCGTGTTAGAGTGTGTGTGTCCGTGTTAGAGTGATAGTGTGTCCATGTTAGAGTGATAGTGTGTCCATGTTAGAGTGATAGTGTGTCCATGTTAGAGCGTGTGTGTGTCCGTGTTAGAGTGTGTGTCCATGTTAGAGTGAGAGTGTCCACGTTAGAGTGTGTGTGTCCGTGTTAGAGTGATCGTGTGTCCGTGTTAGTGTGTGTGTCCGTGTTAGAGTGTGTGTGTGTCCGTGTTCGAGTGTGTGGGTGTTCGTGTTCGAGCGTGTGGGTGTCCGTGTTAGAGCATGTGGGTGTCCGTGTTAGAGCGTGTGGGTGTCCATGTTAGAGTGTGTGTGTCCGTGTTAGAGTGTGTGTGTCCATGTTAGAGTGAGAGTGTCCATGTTAGAGTGAGAGTGTCCATGTTAGAGTGCGTGTGTGTCCATGTTAGAGTGTGTGTGTGTCCGTGTTAGAGTGTGTGTCCATGTTAGAGTGAGAGTGTCCACGTTAGAGTGCGTGTGTCCATGTTAGAGTGATCGTGTGTCCGTGTTAGTGTGTGTGTGTGTCCGTGTTCGAGTGTGTGGGTGTCCGTGTTAGAGCATGTGTGTGTCCATGGTAGAGTGTGCGTCTGTGTTAGAGTGCGTGTGTCCGTGTTAGAGTGCGTGTGTCCGTGTTAGAGTGTGTGTGTATCCGTGTTAGAGTGTGTGTGTATCCGTGTTAGAGTGTTTGTGTGTGTCCGTGTTAGAGTGTGTGTGTCCGTGTTAGAGTGTGTGTGTGTCCATGTTAGAGTGATAGCGTGTCCATGTTAGAGTGATAGTGTGTCCATGTTAGAGCGTGTGTGTGTCCGTGTTAGAGTGTGTGTCCATGTTAGAGTGAGAGTGTCCACGTTAGAGTGTGTGTGTCCGTGTTAGAGTGATCGTGTGTCCATGTTAGTGTGTGTGTCCGTGTTAGAGTGTGTGTGTGTCCGTGTTAGAGAGTGTGTGTGTCCGTGTTCGAGCGTGTGGGTGTCCGTGTTAGAGCGTGTGGGTGTCCGTGTTAGAGCGTGTGGGTGTCCGTGTTAGAGCGTGTGGGTGTCCATGGTAGAGTGTGTGTGTCCGCGTTAGAGTGCGTGCGTGTACGTGTTAGAGTGTTTGTGTGTGTCCGTGTTAGAGTGTGTGTCCATGTTAGAGTGCATGTGTCCATGTTGGAGTGCGTGTGTGTCCATGTTAGAGCGCGTGTGTGTCCATGTTAGAGCGTGTGTGTGTCCGTGTTAGAGTGTGTGTCCATGTTAGAGTGTGTGGGTGTCCGTGTTAGAGCGTGTGTGTGTGTCCATGGTAGAGTGTGTGTGTCCGTGTTAGAGTGATCGTGTGTCCGTGTTCGAGTGTGTGGGTGTCCGTGTTCGAGTGTGTGGGTGTCCGTGTTCGAGTGTGTGGGTGTCCGTGTTCGAGCGTGTGGGTGTCCGTGTTCGAGCGTGTGTTTGTCCATGTTAGAATGTGTTTATCCATGTTAGAGTGTGTGTGTGTCCGTGTTAGAGCGTGTTTGTGTCCATGTTAGAGTGATAGTGTGTCCGCGTTAGAGTGCGTGTGTGTCCGTGTTAGAATGCGTGCGTGTCCGTGTTAGAGTGTGTGCGTGTCCATGTTAGAGCGTGTGTGTGTCCATGTTAGAGCGTGTGTGTGTCCATGTTAGAGCGTGTGTGTGTCCGTGTTAGAGTGTGTGTCCATGTTAGAGTGAGAGTGGCACGTTAGAGTGATCGTGTATCCATGTTAGTGTGTGTGTGTCCATGTTAGAGTGTGTGTGTGTCCGTGTTAGAGTGTGTGTGTGTCCGTGTTAGAGTGCGTGTGTGTCCGTGTTAGAGTGTGTTTGTCCGTGTTAGAGTGTGTGTGTATCCGTGTTAGAGTGTTTGTGGGTGTCCGTGTTAGAGCGTGTGGGTGTCCGTGTTAGAGCGTGTGGGTGTCCGTGTTAGAGTGTGTGTGTCCGTGTTAGAGTGTGTGTGTCCGTGTTAGAGTGTGTGTCCATGTTAGAGTGTGTGTGTGTCCGTGTTAGAGTGTGTGTGTCCGTGTTAGAGCGTGTGTGTGTCCGTGTTAGAGCGTGTGTGTGTCCATGTTAGAGTGTGTGTGTCCCTGTTAGAGCGTGTGTGTCCGTGTTAGAGCGTGTGTCCGTGTTAGAGCGTGTTTGTCCATGTTAGAATGTGTTTATCCATGTTAGAGCGTGTGTGTGTCCATGTTAGAGTGTGTGTGTCCCTGTTAGAGCGTGTGTCCGTGTTAGAGCGTGTGTCCGTGTTAGAGCGTGTGTTTGTCCATGTTAGAATGTGTTTATCCATGTTAGAGTGTGTGTGTGTCCGTGTTAGAGCGTGTTTGTGTCCATGTTAGAGTGATAGTGTGTCCGCGTTAGAGTGCGTGTGTGTCCGTGTTAGAATGCGTGCGTGTCCGTGTTAGAGTGTGTGCGTGTCCATGTTAGAGCGTGTGTGTGTCCATGTTAGAGCGTGTGTGTGTCCATGTTAGAGCGTGTGTGTGTCCATGTTAGAGCGTGTGTGTGTCCGTGTTAGAGTGTGTGTCCATGTTAGAGTGAGAGTGGCACGTTAGAGTGATCGTGTATCCATGTTAGTGTGTGTGTGTCCATGTTAGAGTGTGTGTGTGTCCGTGTTAGAGTGTGTGTGTGTCCGTGTTAGAGTGCGTGTGTGTCCGTGTTAGAGTGTGTTTGTCCGTGTTAGAGTGTGTGTGTATCCGTGTTAGAGTGTTTGTGGGTGTCCGTGTTAGAGCGTGTGGGTGTCCGTGTTAGAGCGTGTGGGTGTCCGTGTTAGAGCGTCTGGGTGTCCGTGTTAGAGCGTGTGGGTGTCCGTGTTAGAGTGTGTGTGTCCGTGTTAGAGTGTGTGTGTCCGTGTTAGAGTGTGTGTCCATGTTAGAGTGTGTGTGTGTCCGTGTTAGAGTGTGTGTGTCCGTGTTAGAGTGTGTGTGTCCGTGTTAGAGTGTGTGTGTCCGTGTTAGAGTGTGTGTGTCCGTGTTAGAGTGTGTGTCCATGTTAGAGTGAGAGTGTCCATGTTAGAGTGCGTGTGTGTCCATGTTAGAGCGTGTGTGTGTCCGTGTTAGAGTGTGTGTCCATGTTAGAGTGAGAGTGTCCACATTAGAGTGCGTGTGTCCATGTTAGAGTGATCGTGTGTCCGTGTTAGTGTGTGTGTGTGTCCGTGTTCGAGTGTGTGGGTGTCCGTGTTAGAGCATGTGTGTGTCCATGGTAGAGTGTGTGTCCGTGTTAGAGTGTGTGTGTGTCCGTGTTAGAGTGTGTGTGTCCGTGTTAGAGTGTGTGTCCATGTTAGAGTGTGTGTGTGTCCGTGTTAGAGTGTGTGTGTCCGTGTTAGAGTGTGTGTGTCCGTGTTAGAGTGTGTGTCCATGTTAGAGTGAGAGTGTCCATGTTAGAGTGCGTGTGTGTCCATGTTAGAGTGTGTGTGTGTCCGTGTTAGAGTGTGTGTCCATGTTAGAGTGAGAGTGTCCACGGGAGAGTGCGTGTGTCCATGTTAGAGTGATCGTGTGTCCGTGTTAGTGTGTGTGTGTCCGTGTTCGAGTGTGTGGGTGTCCGTGTTAGAGCATGTGTGTGTCCATGGTAGAGTGTGTGTCCGTGTTAGAGTGTGTGTGTGTCCGTGTTAGAGTGTGTGTGTGTCCGTGTTAGAGTGTGTGTGTGTCCGTGTTAGAGTGTGTGTGTGTCCGTGTTAGAGTGTGTGTGTGTCCGTGTTAGAGTGTGTGTTTGTCCGTGTTAGAGTGCGTGTGTCCGTGTTAGAGTGCGTGTGTCCGTGTTAGAGTGCGTGTGTCCGTGTTAGAGTGTGTGTGTATCCGTGTTAGAGTGTTTGTGTGTGTCCGTGTTAGAGTGTGTGTGTCCGTGTTAGAGTGTGTGTGTGTCCATGTTAGAGTGATAGTGTGTCCATGTTAGAGTGATAGTGTGTCCATGTTAGAGCGTGTGTGTCCGTGTTAGAGTGTGTGTCCATGTTAGAGTGAGAGTGTCCACGTTAGAGTGTGTGTGTCCGTGTTAGAGTGATCGTATGTCCATGTTAGAGTGTGTGTGTCCGTGTTAGAGTGTGTGTCCGTGTTAGAGTGTGTGTCCGTGTTAGAGTGAGAGTGTCCATGTTAGAGTGCGTGTGTGTCCGTGTTAGAGTGTGTGTGTCCGTGTTAGAGTGTGTGTCCATGTTAGAGTGAGAGTGTCCATGTTAGAGTGCGTGTGTGTCCATGTTAGAGTGTGTGTGTCCGTGTTAGAGTGTGTGTGTCCGTGTTAGAGTGTGTGTCCATGTTAGAGTGAGAGTGTCCATGTTAGAGTGCGTGTGTGTCCATGTTAGAGTGTGTGTGTGTCCGTGTTAGAGTGTGTGTCCATGTTAGAGTGAGAGTGTCCACGTTAGAGTGCGTGTGTCCATGTTAGAGTGATCGTGTGTCCGTGTTAGTGTGTGTGGGTGTCCGTGTTCGAGTGTGTGGGTGTCCGTGTTAGAGCATGTGTGTGTCCATGGTAGAGTGTGTGTCTGTGTTAGAGTGCGTGTGTCCGTGTTAGAGTGTGTGTGTATCCGTGTTAGAGTGTGTGTGTATCCGTGTTAGAGTGTTTGTGTGTGTCCGTGTTAGAGTGTGTGTGTCCGTGTTAGAGTGATAGTGTGTCCATGTTAGAGTGATAGTGTGTCCATGTTAGAGTGATAGTGTGTCCATGTTAGAGCGTGTGTGTGTCCGTGTTAGAGTGTGTGTCCATGTTAGAGTGAGAGTGTCCACGTTAGAGTGTGTGTGTCCGTGTTAGAGTGATCGTGTGTCCGTGTTAGTGTGTGTGTCCGTGTTAGAGTGTGTGTGTGTCCGTGTTCGAGTGTGTGGGTGTTCGTGTTCGAGCGTGTGGGTGTCCGTGTTAGAGCATGTGGGTGTCCGTGTTAGAGCGTGTGGGTGTCCATGTTAGAGTGTGTGTGTCCGTGTTAGAGTGTGTGTGTCCATGTTAGAGTGAGAGTGTCCATGTTAGAGTGAGAGTGTCCATGTTAGAGTGCGTGTGTGTCCATGTTAGAGTGTGTGTGTGTCCGTGTTAGAGTGTGTGTCCATGTTAGAGTGAGAGTGTCCACGTTAGAGTGCGTGTGTCCATGTTAGAGTGATCGTGTGTCCGTGTTAGTGTGTGTGTGTGTCCGTGTTCGAGTGTGTGGGTGTCCGTGTTAGAGCATGTGTGTGTCCATGGTAGAGTGTGCGTCTGTGTTAGAGTGCGTGTGTCCGTGTTAGAGTGCGTGTGTCCGTGTTAGAGTGTGTGTGTATCCGTGTTAGAGTGTGTGTGTATCCGTGTTAGAGTGTTTGTGTGTGTCCGTGTTAGAGTGTGTGTGTCCGTGTTAGAGTGTGTGTGTGTCCATGTTAGAGTGATAGCGTGTCCATGTTAGAGTGATAGTGTGTCCATGTTAGAGCGTGTGTGTGTCCGTGTTAGAGTGTGTGTCCATGTTAGAGTGAGAGTGTCCACGTTAGAGTGTGTGTGTCCGTGTTAGAGTGATCGTGTGTCCATGTTAGTGTGTGTGTCCGTGTTAGAGTGTGTGTGTGTCCGTGTTCGAGTGTGTGGGTGTTCGTGTTCGAGCGTGTGGGTGTCCGTGTTAGAGCGTGTGGGTGTCCGTGTTAGAGCGTGTGGGTGTCCGTGTTAGAGCGTGTGGGTGTCCATGGTAGAGTGTGTGTGTCCGCGTTAGAGTGCGTGCGTGTACGTGTTAGAGTGTTTGTGTGTGTCCGTGTTAGAGTGTGTGTCCATGTTAGAGTGCATGTGTCCATGTTGGAGTGCGTGTGTGTCCATGTTAGAGCGCGTGTGTGTCCATGTTAGAGCGTGTGTGTGTCCGTGTTAGAGTGTGTGTCCATGTTAGAGTGTGTGGGTGTCCGTGTTAGAGCGTGTGTGTGTGTCCATGGTAGAGTGTGTGTGTCCGTGTTAGAGTGATCGTGTGTCCGTGTTCGAGTGTGTGGGTGTCCGTGTTCGAGTGTGTGGGTGTCCGTGTTCGAGTGTGTGGGTGTCCGTGTTCGAGCGTGTGGGTGTCCGTGTTCGAGCGTGTGTGTGTCCGCGTTAGAGTGTGTGTGTGTCCGCGTTAGAGTGTGTGTGTGTCCGTGTTAGAGTGTGTGTGTCCGTGTTAGAGTGTGTGTCCATGTTAGAGTGAGAGGGTCCATGTTAGAGTGCATGTGTCCATGTTAGAGTGCGTGTGTGTCCATGTTAGAGTGTGTGTGTCCGTGTTTGTGTGTCCATGTTAGAGTGCATGTGTCCATGTTAGAGTGCGTGTGTCCATGTTAGAGTGATAGTGTGTCCATGTTAGAGCATGTGTGTGTCCATGTTGGAGTGCGTGTGTGTCCATGTTAGAGTGCGTGTGTGTCCGTGTTAGAGTGCGTGTGTCCGTGTTAGAGTGCGTGTGTGTCCGTGTTAGAGTGCGTGTGTCCGTGTTAGAGTGCGTGTGTCCGTGTTAGAGTGCGTGTGTGTCCGTGTTAGAGTGATAGTGTGTCCATGTTAGAGCATGCGTGTGTCCGTGTTAGAGTGCGTGTGTGTCCGTGTTAGAGTGAGAGTGTGTCCGTGTTAGAGTGTGTGTGTGTCCGTGTTAGAGTGTGTGTGTCCGTGTTAGAGTGTGTGTGTCCGTGTTAGAGTGTGTGTGTCCGTGTTTGAGTGTGTGTGTGTCCATGTTAGTGTGTGTGTGTGTACGTGTTATAGTATGGTTGTGTCCTTGTTTGAGTGCGTGTGTGTCCGTGTTAGAGTGAGAGTGTGTCCGTGTTAGAGTGTGTGTTTGTCCGTGTTAGAGTGTGTGTGTGTCCGTGTTAGAGTGTGTGTGTCCGTGTTAGAGTATGTGTGTGTGTGTGTGTGTGTGTGTGTGTGTGTCCGTGTTAGAGTGTGTGTATGTCCGTGTTAGAGTGAGAGTCTGTCCGTGTTAGAGTGTGCGTGTGTCCGTGTTAGAGTGTGCGTGTGTCCGTGTTAGAGTGTGTGTGTGTCCGTGTTAGAGTGTGTGTGTGTCCATGTTAGAGTGTGGTTGTGTCCGTGTTAGAGTGTGTGTGTGTCCGTGTTAGAGTGTGTGTGTGTGTCCGTGTTAGAGTGTGTGTCCGTGTTTGAGTGACAGTGTGTCCGTGTTAGAGTGTGTGTTTGTCCATGTTGGAGTGCGTGTGTGTCCGTGTTAGAGTGTGGTTGTGTCCATGTTAGAGTGCGTGTTTCCATGTTAGAGTGAGAGTGTCCATGTTAGAGTGCGTGTGTCCATGTTAGAGTGCGTGTGTCCATGTTAGAGTGCGTGTGTCCGTGTTAGAGTGCGTGTGTGTCCGTGTTAGAGTGCGTGTGTGTCCGTGTTAGAGTGCGTGTGTGTCCGTGTTAGAGTGATAGTGTGTCCGTGTTAGAGCATGCGTGTGTCCGTGTTAGAGCATGCGTGTGTCCGTGTTAGAGCATGCGTGTGTCCGTGTTAGAGTGCGTGTGTGTCCGTGTTAGAGTGTGTGTGTGTCCGTGTTAGAGTGTGTGTGTGTCCGTGTTAGAGTGAGAGTGTGTCCGTGTTAGAGTGTGTGTGTCTGTGTTAGAGTGTGTGTGTGTGTGTGTGTGTGTGTGTCCGTGTTAGAGTGTGTGTGTGTCCGTGTTAGAGTGTGTGTGTGTCCGTGTTAGAGTGTGCATGTGTCCGTGTTAGAGTGTGTGTGTGTCCGTGTTAGAGTGTGTGTGTGTCCATGTTAGAGTGTGGTTGTGTCCGTGTTAGAGTGTGTGTGTCCGTGTTAGAGTGTGTGTGTCCGTCCGTGTTAGAGTGTGTGTCCGTGTTTGAGTGAGAGTGTGTCCGTGTTAGAGTGTGTGTTTGTCCATGTTGGAGTGCGTGTGTCCCTGTTAGAGCGTGTGTCCGTGTTAGAGCGTGTGTCCGTGTTAGAGCGTGTGTTTGTCCATGTTAGAATGTGTTTATCCATGTTAGAGCGTGTGTGTGTCCATGTTAGAGTGTGTGTGTCCCTGTTAGAGCGTGTGTCCGTGTTAGAGCGTGTGTCCGTGTTAGAGCGTGTGTTTGTCCATGTTAGAATGTGTTTATCCATGTTAGAGTGTGTGTGTGTCCGTGTTAGAGCGTGTTTGTGTCCATGTTAGAGTGATAGTGTGTCCGCGTTAGAGTGCGTGTGTGTCCGTGTTAGAATGCGTGCGTGTCCGTGTTAGAGTGTGTGCGTGTCCATGTTAGAGCGTGTGTGTGTCCATGTTAGAGCGTGTGTGTGTCCATGTTAGAGCGTGTGTGTGTCCATGTTAGAGCGTGTGTGTGTCCATGTTAGAGCGTGTGTGTGTCCGTGTTAGAGTGTGTGTCCATGTTAGAGTGAGAGTGGCATGTTAGTGTGTGTGTGTCCATGTTAGAGTGTGTGTGTGTCCGTGTTAGAGTGTGTGTGTGTCCGTGTTAGAGTGCGTGTGTGTCCGTGTTAGAGTGCGTGTGTGTCCGTGTTAGAGTGTGTTTGTCCGTGTTAGAGTGTGTGTGTATCCGTGTTAGAGTGTGTGTGGGTGTCCGTGTTAGAGCGTGTGGGTGTCCGTGTTAGAGCGTGTGGGTGTCCGTGTTAGAGTGTGTGTGTCCGTGTTAGAGTGTGTGTGTCCGTGTTAGAGTGTGTGTCCATGTTAGAGTGTGTGTGTGTGTCCGTGTTAGAGTGTGTGTGTCCGTGTTAGAGTGTGTGTGTCCGTGTTAGAGTGTGTGTGTCCGTGTTAGAGTGTGTGTGTCCGTGTTAGAGTGTGTGTCCATGTTAGAGTGAGAGTGTCCATGTTAGAGTGAGAGTGTCCATGTTAGAGTGCGTGTGTGTCCATGTTAGAGCGTGTGTGTGTCCGTGTTAGAGTGTGTGTCCATGTTAGAGTGAGAGTGTCCACATTAGAGTGCGTGTGTCCATGTTAGAGTGATCGTGTGTCCGTGTTAGTATGTGTGTGTGTCCGTGTTCGAGTGTGTGGGTGTCCGTGTTAGAGCATGTGTGTGTCCATGGTAGAGTGTGTGTCCGTGTTAGAGTGTGTGTGTGTCCGTGTTAGAGTGTGTGTGTCCGTGTTAGAGTGTGTGTCCATGTTAGAGTGTGTGTGTGTCCGTGTTAGAGTGTGTGTGTCCGTGTTAGAGTGTGTGTCCATGTTAGAGTGAGAGTGTCCATGTTAGAGTGCGTGTGTGTCCATGTTAGAGTGTGTGTGTGTCCGTGTTAGAGTGTGTGTCCATGTTAGAGTGAGAGTGTCCACGGGAGAGTGCGTGTGTCCATGTTAGAGTGATCGTGTGTCCGTGTTAGTGTGTGTGTGTGTCCGTGTTAGAGTGTGTGTGTGTCCGTGTTAGAGCATGTGTGTGTCCGTGTTAGAGTGTGTGTGTGTCCGTGTTAGAGTGTGTGTGTGTCCGTGTTAGAGTGTGTGTGTGTCCGTGTTAGAGTGTGTGTTTGTCCGTGTTAGAGTGCGTGTGTCCGTGTTAGAGTGCGTGTGTCCGTGTTAGAGTGTGTGTGTATCCGTGTTAGAGTGTTTGTGTGTGTCCGTGTTAGAGTGTGTGTGTCCGTGTTAGAGTGTGTGTGTGTCCATGTTAGAGTGATAGTGTGTCCATGTTAGAGTGATAGTGTGTCCATGTTAGAGCGTGTGTGTCCGTGTTAGAGTGTGTGTCCATGTTAGAGTGAGAGTGTCCACGTTAGAGTGTGTGTGTCCGTGTTAGAGTGATCGTATGTCCATGTTAGAGTGTGTGTGTCCGTGTTAGAGTGTGTGTGTCCGTGTTAGAGTGTGTGTCCGTGTTAGAGTGTGTGTCCATGTTAGAGTGAGAGTGTCCATGTTAGAGTGCGTGTGTGTCCGTGTTAGAGTGTGTGTGTGTCCGTGTTAGAGTGTGTGTCCATGTTAGAGTGAGAGTGTCCATGTTAGAGTGCGTGTGTGTCCATGTTAGAGTGTGTGTGTGTCCGTGTTAGAGTGTGTGTGTCCGTGTTAGAGTGTGTGTCCATGTTAGAGTGAGAGTGTCCATGTTAGAGTGCGTGTGTGTCCATGTTAGAGTGTGTGTGTGTCCGTGTTAGAGTGTGTGTCCATGTTAGAGTGAGAGTGTCCACGTTAGAGTGCGTGTGTCCATGTTAGAGTGATCGTGTGTCCGTGTTAGTGTGTGTGGGTGTCCGTGTTCGAGTGTGTGGGTGTCCGTGTTAGAGCATGTGTGTGTCCATGGTAGAGTGTGTGTCTGTGTTAGAGTGCGTGTGTCCGTGTTAGAGTGTGTGTGTATCCGTGTTAGAGTGTGTGTGTCCGTGTTAGAGTGATAGTGTGTCCATGTTAGAGTGATAGTGTGTCCATGTTAGAGTGATAGTGTGTCCATGTTAGAGCGTGTGTGTGTCCGTGTTAGAGTGTGTGTCCATGTTAGAGTGAGAGTGTCCACGTTAGAGTGTGTGTGTCCGTGTTAGAGTGATCGTGTGTCCATGTTAGTGTGTGTGTCCATGTTAGAGTGTGTGTGTCCGTGTTAGAGTGTGTGTGTCCGTGTTAGAGTGTGTGTCCATGTTAGAGTGAGAGTGTCCATGTTAGAGTGCGTGTGTGTCCATGTTAGAGTGTGAGTGTGTCCATGTTAGTGTGTGTGGGTGTCCGTGTTAGAGCGTGTGGGTGTCCGTGTTAGAGCGTGTGTGTCCGTGTTAGAGTGTGTGTGTGTCCGCGTTAGAGTGTGTGTGTCCGTGTTAGAGCGTGTGTGTCCGTGTTAGAGCGTGTGTGTGTCCGTGTTAGAGTGAGAGAGTGTCCGTGTTAGAGCATGTGTGTGTCCGTGTTAGAGTGTGTGTCCATGTTAGAGTGAGAGTGTCCACGTTAGAGTGATCGTGTGTCCGTGTTAGTGTGTGTGTGTGTCCATGTTAGAGTGTGTGTGTGTCCGTGTTCGAGTGTGTGGGTGTCCGTGTTCGAGTGTGTGGGTGTCCGTGTTCGAGTGTGTGTGTGTCCGTGTTAGAGTGTGTGTGTCCATGTTAGAGTGTGTGTGTCCATGTTAGAGTGTGTGTGTCCATGCTAGAGCGCGTGTGTGTCCATGTTAGAGTGCGCGTGTGTCCATGTTAGAGCGCGCGTGTGTCCATGTTAGAGCGCGTGTGTGTCCATGTTAGAGCGTGTGTGTGTCCATGTTAGAGCGTGTGTGTGTCCGTGTTAGAGTGTGTCCATGTTAGTGTGTGTGGGTGTCCGTGTTAGAGCGTGTGGGTGTCCGTGTTAGAGCGTGTGTGTCCGTGTTAGAGTGTGTGTGTGTCCGCGTTAGAGTGTGTGTGTCCGTGTTAGAGCGTGTGTGTCCGTGTTAGAGCGTGTGTGTGTCCGTGTTAGAGTGAGAGAGTGTCCGTGTTAGAGCATGTGTGTGTCCGTGTTAGAGTGTGTGTCCATGTTAGAGTGAGAGTGTCCACGTTAGAGTGATCGTGTGTCCGTGTTAGTGTGCGTGTGTGTCCATGTTAGAGTGTGTGTGTGTCCGTGTTCGAGTGTGTGGGTGTCCGTGTTCGAGTGTGTGTGTGTCCGTGTTAGAGTGTGTGTGTCCATGTTAGAGTGTGTGTGTCCATGCTAGAGCGCGTGTGTGTCCATGTTAGAGCGTGTGTGTGTCCTTGTTAGAGTGTGTGTCCATGTTAGTGTGTGTGTGTGTCCATGTTAGAGCGCGTGTGTCTCCATGTTAGAGCGTGTGTGTGTCCCCATGTTAGAGCGTGTGTGTGTCCGTGTTAGAGTGTGTGTCCATGTTAGTGTGTGTGGGTGTCCGTGTTAGAGCGTGTGGGTGTCCGTGTTAGAGCGTGTGTCCGTGTTAGAGAGTGTGTGTCCGCGTTAGAATGTGTGTGTCCGCGTTAGTGTGTGTGTCCGTGTTAGAGCGTGTGTGTCCGTGTTAATGTGGTTGTGTCCATGTTAGAGTGCGTGTTTCCGTGTTAGAGTGCGTGTGTCCGTGTTAGAGTGCGTGTGTCCGTGTTAGAGTGCGTGTGTCCGTGTTAGAGTGCGTGTGTGTCCGTGTTAGAGTGATAGTGTGTCCGTGTTAGAGCATGCGTGTGTCCGTGTTAGAGTGCGTGTGCCGTGTTAGAGTGCGTGTGTGTCCGTGTTAGAGCGCGTGTGTGTCCGTGTTAGAGTGCGTGTGTGTCCGTGTTAGAGTATGCGTGTGTCCGTGTTAGAGTGCGTGTGTGTCCGTGTTAGAGCGTGTGTGTGTCCGTGTTAGAGCGTGTGTGTGTACGTGTTAGAGTATGGTTGTGTCCGTGTTAGAGTGCGTGTGTGTCCATGTTAGAGTGCGTGTGTGTCCATGTTAGAGTGCGTGTGTGTCCGTGTTAGAGTGCGTGTGTGTCCGTGTTAGAGTGATAGTGTGTCCGTGTTAGAGTGATAGTGTGTCCGTGTTAGAGCATGCGTGTGTCCGTGTTAGAGTGCGTGTGTCCGTGTTAGAGTGCGTGTGTGTCCGTGTTAGAGTATGCGTGTGTCCGTGTTAGAGTGCGTGTGTGTCCGTGTTAGAGCGTGTGTGTGTCCGTGTTAGAGCGTGTGTGTGTCCGTGTTAGAGTATGGTTGTGTCCGTGTTAGAGTGCGTGTGTGTCCATGTTAGAGTGCGTGTGTGTCCATGTTAGAGTGCGTGTGTGTCCGTGTTAGAGTGTGTGTGTCCGTGTTAGAGTGATAGTGTGTCCGTGTTAGAGTGATAGTGTGTCCGTGTTAGAGCATGCGTGTGTCCGTGTTAGAGTGCGTGTGTCCGTGTTAGAGTGCGTGTGTGTCCGTGTTAGAGTATGCGTGTGTCCGTGTTAGAGTGCGTGTGTGTCCGTGTTAGAGCGTGTGTGTGTCCGTGTTAGAGCGTGTGTGTGTCCGTGTTAGAGTATGGTTGTGTCCGTGTTAGAGTGTGTGTGTGTCCGTGTTAGAGTGCGTGTGTGTCCATGTTAGAGCGTGTGTCCGTGTTAGAGTGTGTGTGTGTCCGTGTTAGAGTGCGTGTGTGTCCATGTTAGAGCGTGTGTCCGTGTTAGAGTGTGTGTTTGTCCGTGTTAGAGCATGTGTGTCCGTGTTAGAGCGTGTGTGTCCGTGTTAGAGTGAGAGTGTGTCCGTGTTAGAGTGTGTGTGTCCGTGTTAGAGTGAGAGTGTGTCCGTGTTAGAGTGTGTGTCCGCGTTTGAGTGTGTGTGTCCGTGTTTGAGTGAGAGTGTGTCCGTGTTAGAGTGTGAGTGTGTCCGTGTTAGAGTGTGAGTGTGTCCGTGTTAGAGTGTGTGTGTGTCCGTGTTAGAGTGATAGCGTGTCCATGTTAGAGCATGTGTGTGTCCATGTTGGAGTGCGTGTGTGTCCGTGTTAGAGTGTGGTTGTGTCCATGTTAGAGTGCGTGTTTCCATGTTAGAGTGAGAGTGTCCATGTTAGAGTGCGTGTGTCCATGTTAGAGTGCGTGTGTCCGTGTTAGAGTGCGTGTGTCCGTGTTAGAGTGCGTGTGTCCGTGTTAGAGTGCGTGTGTCCGTGTTAGAGTGCGTGTGTGTCCGTGTTAGAGCGTGTGTGTGTCCGTGTTAGAGCGTGTGTGTGTCCGTGTTAGAGTGTGTGTGTCCGTGTTAGAGTGTGTGTGTGTGTGTGTGTGTGTCCGTGTTAGAGTGTGTGTCCGTGTTAGAGTGTGTGTGTGTCCGTGTTAGAGTGTGTGTGTGTCCATGTTAGAGTGAGAGTGTGTCCGTGTTAGAGTGTGCGTGTGTCCGTGTTAGAGCGTGTGTGTCCGTGTTAGAGTGAGTGTGTCCGTGTTAGAGTGTGCGTGTGTCCGTGTTAGAGTGTGCGTGTGTCCGTGTTAGAGTGTGCGTGTGTCCGTGTTAGAGTGTGCGTGTGTCCGTGTTAGAGCGTGTGTGTCCGTGTTAGAGCGTGTGTGTCCGTGTTAGAGTGTGTGTGTGTCCGTGTTAGAGTGAGTGTGTGTCCGTGTTAGAGTGTGTGTGTCCATGTTAGAGTGATAGTGTGTCCATGTTAGAGCATGTGTGTGTCCATGTTGGAGTGCGTGTGTGTCCGTGTTAGAGTGTGGTTGTGTCCATGTTAGAGTGCGTGTTTCCATGTTAGATTGAGAGTGTCCATGTTAGAGTGCGTGTGTCCGTGATAGAGTGCGTGTGTCCGTGTTAGAGTGTGTATGTGTCCGTGTTAGAGCGTCTGTGTCCGTGTTAGAGTGCGTGTGTCCGTGTTAGAGTGCGTGTGTCCGTGTTAGAGCTTGTGTCCGTCCGTGTTAGAGTGAGAGTGTGTCCGTGTTAGAGTGTGTGTGTCCGTGTTAGAGTGAGAGTGTGTCCGTGTTAGAGTGAGAGTGTGTCCGTGTTAGAGTGTGTGTGTGTCCGTGTTAGAGTGTGTGTGTGTCCGTGTTAGAGTGTGTGTGTCCGTGTTAGAGTGCGTGTGTGTCCGTGTTAGAGCGTGTGTGTCCGTGTTAGAGTGCGTGTGTCCGTGTTAGAGTGCGTGTGTCCGTGTTAGAGCGTGTGTGTGTCCGTGTTAGAGTGAGAGTGTGTCCGTGTTAGAGTGTGTGTGTCCGTGTTAGAGTGAGAGTGTGTCTGTGTTAGAGTGTGTGTGTCCGTGTTAGAGTGTGTGTGTGTCCTTGTTAGAGTGAGAGTGTGTCCGTGTTAGAGTGTGTGTGTGTGTGTCCGTGTTAGAGTGTGTGTGTCTGTGTTAGAGTGTGTGTGTCCGTGTTAGAGTGTGTGTCCGTGTTAGAGTGAGAGTGTGTCCGTGTTAGAGTGAGAGTGTGTCCGTGTTAGAGTGTGTGTGTCCGTGTTAGAGTGTGTGTGTGTGTGTGTGTGTCCGTGTTACAGTGTGTGTGTGTCCGTGTTAGAGTGTGTGTGTGTCCGTGTTAGAGCGTGTGTGTGTCCGTGTTAGAGCGTGTCCGTGTTAGAGCGTGTGTGTCCGTGTTAGAGCGTGTGTGTGTCTGTGTTAGAGCGTGTGTGTTCGTGTTAGAGTGTGTGTGTGTCCGTGTTAGAGTGTGTGTGTGTCTGTGTTAGAGGTGAGGTCAGTACCACCTCAGCTGCACCCTCCCACCCCCACCTCATACACGTACACGCCCCTCGATTCCATCCAATCACTGCGGGAGTTCCCAGGGCCCTCCCCCCCCCTCACAGCTCAGCACAGCGCCAACCGCTGGCGGGAGGCCGTCACTGCGGGCGTGACCTTTCGGGAGTTGACATAGGAAGGGGGAGG
>NW_026868523.1:12500-15000 GCF_020745735.1 Hemiscyllium ocellatum | reverse complement strand
GGAGACGGGGAGGGAGGACGGGGGGTGGGGGGGGGGGGGTCTGCCCTTACAAGTCCCACAGGTTGTGGTGCTCCATCATCCTCTCGTCGTACAGTAAGCTGGTACAGGCCGCGGGGAGGGGCCGCAACACCTCCTCCATCACCACAGCCAGCGTCTCCTCGGGATTCTCCAACTGCTCCTCCACATCCACAAAGGACTGGCTGTCCCGCCAGGAACTCAGCTCTGGGGGGGGGGAGGGGGAGAGACAGGGAGAGGGGGGAGGGGGGGAGAGAGACGGGGGGAGAGAGAGAGAGAGAGAGAGAGAGAGAGGCGGGCGAGAGCGAGGGGGCGAGAGAGGGGGCGAGAGAGAGGGGGGAGAGAGAGAGAGGAGGAGGGGGGAGAGAGAGCAAGAGAGGGAGGAGAGAGAGAGAGAGACAGAGAGAGAGGCGGGAGGGAGGGGGAGAGAGGGGGGGAAAGAAAGGGGGGAAAGAAAGGGGGATGAGGGGGGGAGAGAGAGGTGGGAGGGGGGGGGGGGAGACAGACAGAGAGAGTGAGACAGGGAGGGGCGAGAGAGACAGACAGAGAGGAGCGGGGGTGGGGGAGAGTGTGGGGGGAGGATGTGAGGGGTGGGGGGTGGGGAGTGGGGGGTGGGGAGTGGGGGGTGGGGAGGGTGTGAGGGGTGGGGGGGGGTGGGGAGTGGGGGGTGGGGGAGTGGGGGGTGGTGGGGAGGGTTGTGAGGGGTGGGGGGTGGGGAGTGGGGGGTGGGGAGGGTGTGAGAGGGTGGGGGGTGGGGAGGGTGTGAGGGGTGGGGAGTGGGGGAGTGAGTAAGAAAATGTGGGGCTGGGTTAAGAGGCCCAGGCTCACTCACAAATCTCCCCTTTAAAACTGCCCGGAGTTCTGTCCCTTTAATACTTCCCCACCGTCCTGCCCCTTTAAGAACTCCCCACCGTCCTGTCCCTTTAAGACCCCCCGTCCTGCCCCTTTAAGACCCCCCCGTCCTGCCCCTTTAAGACCCCCCGTCCTGCCCCTTTAAGACCCCCCTGTCCTGCCCCTTTAAGACCCCCCCGTCCTGCCCCTTTAAGACCCCCCTGTCCTGCCCCTTTAAGACCTCCCCTCCGTCCTGCCCCTTTAAGGTCTGCCCCTTTAAGCTCTCCCCCTGTCCTGCCCCTTTAAGACCCCCCCGTCCTGCCCCTTTAAGCTCTCCCCCGTCCTGCCCCTTTAAGACCCCCCTGTCCTGCCCCTTTAAGACCCCCCCGTCCTGCCCCTTTAAGACCCCCCTGTCCTGCCCCTTTAAGACCCCCCTGTCCTGCCCCTTTAAGACCTCCCCTCCGTCCTGCCCCTTTAAGGTCTGCCCCTTTAAGCTCTCCCCCTGTCCTGCCCCTTTAAGCTCCCCCTGTCCTGCCCCTTTAAGACCCCCCTGTCCTGCCCCTTTAAGACCCCTGTCCTGCCCCTTTAAGACCCCCCTGTCCTGCCCCTTTAAGCTCTCCCCTCCGTCCTGCCCCTTTAAGACCCCCCCCGTCCTGCCCCTTTAAGACCCCCCCCCGTCCTGCCCCTTTAAGACCTCCCCCCGGTCCTGCCCCTTTAAGACCCCCCCCCGTCCTGCCCCTTTAAGACCCCCCCCTGTCCTGCCCCTTTAAGGCCTCACCGCGGTTCTGTAGACATTTCCAGTGTTTGCGGTGGACAGCGTTGACGGCAGAGATGGTCTCCATGGCGCTGCAGGGAGACAACGGGGAACCGTCATGGCAACACGCACACCCCCAGGGGGGGTCAGACTCCCTCTACACCGCCCCCAACCCCACACACAGGGGGCTAGATACAGGGTAACGCTCCCTCTACACTGTCCCCCCACTCCCAGGGACAGGGGTTAGATACAGAGTAAAGCTCCCTCTACACTGTCCCCCCACTCCCAGGGACAGGGGGTTAGATACAGAGTAAAGCTCCCTCTACCCTGTCACCCCACTCCCAGGGACAGGGGGTTAGATACTGAGTAAAGCTCCCTCTACACTGTCCCCCCACTCCCAGGGACAGGGGGTTAGATACAGAGTAAAGCTCCCTCTACACTGCCCCCCCACTCCCAGGGACAGGGGGTTAGATACAGAGTAAAGCTCCCTCTACACTGTCCCCCCACTCCCAGGGACAGGGGGTTAGATACAGAGTAAAGCTCCCTCTACACTGTCCCCCACTCCCAGGGACAGGGGGTTAGATACAGAGTAAAGCTCCCTCGACACCGTCCCCCCACTCCCAGGGACAGGGGGTTAGATACAGAGTAAACCTCCCTCTACACTGTCCCCCCACTCCCAGGGACAGGGGGTTAGATACAGAGTAAAGCTCCCTCGACACCGTCCCCCCACTCCCAGGGACAGGGGGTTAGATACAGAGTAAAGCTCCCTCTACCCTGTCACTCCACTCCCAGGGACAGGGGGTTAGATACTGAGTAAAGCTCCCTCTACACTGACCCCCCCACTCCCAGGGACAGGGGGTTAGATACAGAGTAAAGCTCCCTCTACACTGTCCCCCCACT